>NC_056725.1:1447964617-1448102117 GCF_019279795.1 Protopterus annectens | reverse complement strand
CCAGTGGAATAAGGTGACAGTCATGGCAATCCTGGGGTTGAGGACCAGATTCTCATTGTCCGCATGTTTGATGGGGATGGGCATCCCATGTACCATCTCTAACCCCAGTCATGATGCCCTCCAACCTGTCATGTCCCTCACCATCCCTATATCTTGTCTTGTTTTTCCTGTTTATTTGCATCTGCTTCCTCACCTACTCTACTTCCTGACCCAGAAATACCTATGTCTTTTGCCCAACATTCCTCTCTTACTGAAGTTAAAAAAAATGGGCACCTGTCCCACAAAAGCATATCGTCTCATAACATATCTCTCCACTTCACACACATGTCTTCTTGACACACTTGATTTGGTCCAATTGGCTATACAATATGATAGAGTTGTAATAATTTCTCTTTGTTGAGGTGATAGTCCAAATTCAGCTATTATTCAGTACATATTTTCATTTTACACTGTTGAAAAAGTAGATATCTATGGTTCTTTCCTACCTCCCTCCTGCACATTCCTATATTGCTTTCCCTTTGTTCTTCCCCTACTTGCCCCCCATTTCATCACTTTCTTATCCACTCCATTTTAACACCTTTAGTCTGGTCAATAAAATGGAACCACACACCACACAAGTGAAAACAAAACAAAACAATGAAGCCCTTCAATTATTGTCCTCTGTGTTTGTGCAGAGTTTGTCACTGAGCACCAGTGCTTAGTGATGGTGAACGGCTCTTCAATGGTGTGGTTACCTACATGCAATGCTGCTTAAACATGCTGCACTAAGGTAACATAGTGAATGAATAATAAATAATTATGTCATTGCATTATAAACTGGATTTGAATTTTGTGTCATCTGGGCTCAAAAAGAAATCTCTCAGTGTATTTACACCTGCCACCACAAAGTCAGCTAAGCAAGAGGTGTTTTTCTTAAACACAGTATTATCCACACTGATGACTGCCATGCCTCTCTGCTTAACATGATTGTGTGGAGGTAGGAAAGCCAATAGAACTCTTACAATTTTATCAATAAAGCAGAGGCTCATGTTTGCTCATCGCTCAACTACCCTCAAACTGAGAAAGCAGCATAAATGTTCATCTAGCATGTGCAAACACTTTGCCATCAATCATGCAAACCAGCTGCTTGGTGATGCACTAGGGAAAGTGCTCAGTAGCATGTATTGCTCATTTTATTGCCCATTTAGTCTTCATCCCATGAAAGTATATGTAATTACACAAACAAATGGAAGGCCTTTTTAAGAAAAGAACACATACTTACACTCTATACATGTGTTACCTGCACCTATGCACTTGAAACATGGTCTCTTAGTACTTGTTCCCAAATACAATAACTACAATACAGAAATACATAAAAAAATGCTTTCTTATATACCATGTACATCTTTATACTAACAATACACATTCGGATTTTCCAATACTTGTAGTAATGTGGACAGCTGTTTGCATATAGTTTGTAAAGCTTTCTTTTTAAGGTATAACTGCACATTGGAAACATCAGCAAATGTTACATTTGCACACTCATCAGTCTGATAACACACACATCAAATTCATTCAGACCTGCCAACATCTTCTCTTAAACATCCAGTGTTAATGTCATCCACTATAAAATTGTCCTGCAGTATTGTAAAACTCAGACTTATGCCATGACATTTGCATCAAGGACTGAGTTCTCTAGTCAGTGTTCCTAGTTAGGTAGGGGTTCTAATTTCATTGCAGTCAACTGGTGTGTGTTTTTCTAGTCAGAAGAGCATAACTGTGTATCCTACAATCACCAGTACAATCCCATGGAGTACCAATATTTTGACAGTTGTATATGGCTACAAATCCATTTCATTCAGGCTTCCCAACATCTTGTCTCAAACATTGACTGCTGATGTCATGCACTATAAATTACCCTGCAACAATACAAAAGTCAGAAATGTGCAGTGGCGCTTATGTTAAGTACTGAATTTTCTAGTTGGTGTACTTAATTAAGTAGGGGTTTTAGTTTCACTACAGTCAACTAGTGTGTGTATGTCTGTGTGTCGGTTGATATTCAAAAGCCCATTTTACACCAGGATGTGTGACACTACTATTATCATCTTCTTCTCATCAGACACTGCTGATGTCATCAGCTATAAAGTGTCAGATACTATAAATACCAGACTTGTGCCGTGGCACTTGCATTAAGTATCATGTTGTGTAAATAGGTAGGTAGGTGTTCAAGTCTCACTGCGGTTAATTGGAATGTCTGTGTGTGTTCACTTGGTTGACATTCAAGGGAGAAATTTAGACCAGCATGTCTGACAGTGCTATTACCATCGTCTTCTCACCAAACACTGCTGCTGTTAGTAGGTATAAAGTGTTTCTGGACACTATAAAGCTCAGGCTTTTGTTGTAGCACTTGCATTAAGAACTATGCTTTGCAGACAGGTAGGGGTTCTATTTTCACTATAGTCAACTTTGTGTGCTGTCAACACTCTCTGTGGTGATGGTTTTAGAACAATATGTGAGTTCCCAGCTATGCCATACCCTACTATGAACATCTCATTGTAGCATGCAGTAATAATGTCATCCTGTATAAAATGCACTTTGATAATGTTCAAGACAAACCTAAGTTTTGGCAGTAACATTAACTACTGTGTTTGCAAACTTATTACCTATACATATAGGGGTTCTAATCTAACAGCAGATGACGTTCATGTCTGTACATACACCTATCACTTCAGAGATAATTTTACACAGGGATGTGACTCCACATCCATGTCCTACACTCCTCCCAACATGTTCTTCTCAGTGTACAATGATGCCATCATACTCCCTAAAATGCAATGTTACAGTGTTACTTTCAGACATATGTGGTGTTACTATTGTGACATTGCATAACATTCATATACTACATGTACACAGGTGTAATGTTCAAATCATAGGTTCATAGGATGATACTAAGCTATTTGCCCGGAGGCCCTTATAAACCTAGCCAGGAATTTTGCCCATGTTCCCTCAAAGTCAGCCCCTGTTTCTCCTGTCCAGCAGGGACACAGGTGGCATCCCAGGGGTGTATTTTCTATTTCTCATCCAGTCATCCAGGTTCCACTTAAAGAGCGCTAGAGAGGTACTATGCTAGATATGGAAAGGGAGTATATTCCACAAATTGGGGAGTCTTTGGGACATAAATCTACCCCACCAACAGGTTCTATTAATGTCACAGATCAGGTTAAGGCCTTGCATGCAGGTTGCATGAGTGGAGTTTGAATTATGGATATGCAGCAGCTCCATCAAGGCTGGGTCTGAGATGGCCTTGTATGCTAGACACAGGTCGCCTCTGAGCAGTCTGTATAAGACTGAGTAGAGGGACAGGGATTTTAGCCTATTTGTATAGGAAAGGTGTTTAAGACTCTGGAATTTCCTGGTCAGGAACCTCTGTGGTCTCTCCTACTGCTGCATGTGCTTGGCAAGGTACATGCCGAAGGGGCACTGTACTTGATAATGGGTTTGATAAGGGAGGAGTACAGGGATGTTATAACCACCTTGTTCCCAGAACAAATACCCTTATTTATGAAGTGAGCCATTTAGTAAGCCTTCCATACAACAGAAGCAACATGGTGGTCAAAAGTCAGGCTGCCATCAACCTGGGTGCACAAGTCCCTCACAACTGATTGCATGCTTAGGACATTGTTATTAATGTGATAATTAGTGGGGATGCCATTTTCCAAAAAGGGGATAGTGATGCATTTCTTGGCATTCAGTTTGAGGCAATGCTTCTGGCACCATTCATTAGTTTGGGTGAGGGCCTCTTGGAGGATGTTCACATCACTTGGGGAATTAAAGACAGCACCCAGCTTGCAGTCATCTGCAAACTTGGTCAGCCACAGACCACAGGTTTTGGCTTGCACCTCTGAAAAGTATATCCCAAACAGTAAAAACAAAAACCTCTTACTTCCCTTAAGAACTCCAATCAAACAGTTCAAAACGTACACCAGCAAGCAAAAAGAGCAGGATCCACACAGGCCAAAATATTTCAGTAATTTTATTATAAACAGACGTGAGCTCTTTCGGGTAGATCCCTCCTTCAGGCAACTGCATAAAAACATGCATAAAAACCAGCTCTGAATAACAGCAAAGGCTCATTAAGGGCTCAGCAATCAAATACAAATCAACCAATCGCAGACATTGTTTAACCCGCCTCTTTTTTAGCGCAGGTTTTAAAGGAATAGCGCTATTTAGTCCCGGTGGGCTGTCTGCTGCTAGCTCTATGATCCATTGTACTTCAGTGCATTCAGTTTTATTTACTACACCCCCCCCCCTCTTTTATTCATTCTTACAATATGTTGTTGTGTCTTTAAAAAGAGTGGTCAGGAAAAATTGTTATATGCTGGTATAAAGCAATATGTGGGTCCTTTAACCTGATGGAAGAAAGCTGATTTAAAATCCTAGTCTTTAATTTACAGTTAATTTTGCCTGCATAAAAACGTGGGCAAAACTGCACTGTGCCAAATAAATCAAGCATACATTTTGTAATATAGTTAAAAGACAGGAATATAGGGTTCCATGACTTTGTACAAATACAGAAACTTTATTAAGGAATTGAATGTGTTACATGATCATTTGTCTGATTGGGGTTGCCTCCAACATTTGTTAAACATATAATGGGAATAGTATTCAGCAGGTAACAGAACTGTATCAGGGGCAGTAGTTAAACATGGACAAGTTGGCAAGCCCAAGATTATGTTGCATCACAGCATATATATATATATGGTGTTTGTGACATTATCAAACAAAATTGGAAATTTTGATGAGTGATGAAGGCTCCAGGGATAAAATAGGTGGTGAGCCTAGTTTTACTTTTAAATGTAATAGCAATTTAAAGGATTTACTTTGTCATGAACCAGGTATGATAAATAGACAAAATGTATTAACATCTAAGAGGATGGGTAACTTTCCATGCAAACACTGCAAGGCTTGTCAACCCATTAATAATTGCAACTATTCATGCACCCTACTACCAGGAAAAAGTACACTTTTAAATGTTATGCTAATTGTCACACAGAAAACCTGATATATTTGGCACAGTACAAGTTTTGCCCAAGTTTTTATGTAGGCAAAACTAACTGTAAATTAAAGACTAGGATTTTAAATCATCTTTCTTCCATCAGGTTAAAGGACCCACGTAATGCTTTATACCAGCATATATATTTTTTTCCTGACCATTCTTTTTCTTTTTTGGTGCTATATATTGTAAGATTGAATAAAAGAGGGGGGGAGGGAGTAGTAAATAAAACTGAATGCACTGAAGTACAATGGATCATAGTGCTAGCAGCAGGTAGGCCACCGGGACTAAATAGCGCTATTCCTTTAAAACCTGCACAAAAAAAGAGACGGGTTAAACAATGTCTGTGATTGGTTGATTTGTATTTGATTGCTGAGCCCTTAATGAGCCTTTGCTGTTATTCAGAGCTGGTTTTTATGTATGTTTTTATGCAGTTGCCTGAAGGAGGGATCTACCCGAAAGAGCTCACGTCTGTTTATAATAAAATTACTGAAATATTTTGGCCTTTGTGGACCCTGCTCTTTTTGCTTGCTGGTGTACGTTTTGAACTGTTTGATTGGAGTTCTTAAGGGAAGTAAGAGGTTTTTGTTTTTGCTGTTTGATATATAGGATTACTCTCTTCCCCACATGGCCACACCTCAGGAAGCAGATATGGAACTGGGATATCTTCCACACAAATAGTCTCTGGGATCCACTAATGACAGACTTAGGAACAATGTGTTTTCTACTGTGAATTCACTACTTAATATGGATCTAATGAAGGATGGAGAATGGACAAGTGAACATAGTGGTGAGGACTTTTATATGCTAAGCTTTTAATGTGTTTGGAAAATACTCTAAGGAAATTGAAATGTCTGCAGTTGCAGTGGTTTCACATGGAAGACTGCCTAGAATATAAAATTGTACAAAGAGGTATGAGGGTACTTTTTATGCCCACACAAGGAGATGTGTTTCCTGAACTATTAGCCCATTGCTAAGAGATCAATGTTGATAGTAGGTTTCAGTTTATGAGACTCCTTATTGATTCCTTTTTGCCTGCAGAGGATAAACTCCGAAATTAAGCACAAGGTACAGATTCTTAGTTTTAGCACTTGAATTTGCTTATTCGTGCTCAGCACTTTTTCAGAACTTTTTGTTAGCACTAAATAAGCTACAAATTACTACAGCACTCAACCTTCCTTTTTACCTAGAGGAAACAGTTTTTGTACTTACTTTCCTCACTTGCTTAGAGAAAAATAGCTCTTATACTCACTTTCATCACTTGTCTGGAGGAAAGCAGATTTTTATTCAGGCATGTCCAAGGTCAGCTCCCAGTGTTCTCTCCTGTCTATTTGATGCATCTGGGCATCTTGGGGCAATGTAGCAATTGCCTCATGTACACAGACAACCCTCTCCTCCTACCACCCAACACCACAACCTGAGAGAGATGCACTTATCTAGCCAAACTGGAGGTAAAGCTCTCTCCAACCAAGACTGAAATTGACAGTCAAGAGGAGAAGGTAAACACATGCACCACACCACACTCATCACATAGTCCCACTAAACCTACACCACCAAAATCCACACATAGAAACACAAACACATTTGCGACAGCTCTCAGTAATAATCTGCTCAAGCAACAGAGACCTCCAAAGCAGAAACACAAGCAGCATCCATCCCCCAACACAACCCAAATGACACATAGCCCACAGACTCAGTGTGCTACTCAACCACAGCCCATAAGGCAAAACAATGTACCAAATACACTAGTCCTAGGTGACTCTATAGTCAGGCACACTGATGTCCCACTCCCCAGGCTGAAAAAGGAGAAAGTTTCTGTCAGCTGCCTGTCGGGTGCCAGGATTTGCCACATAACCCACGCACTCAGGTCACTCCACAACAAGTACAAATATGACTCTGTCATTGTCCGTGTTGGTGTGAATGACCTGAGACATACCTCCCTGAACTACATGAAAAGAGACATGGAAAAGCTCTCCGATCTTGTAGCCCAGGCAGGTATGACCATAGCACTGAGTAGCATCTTGCCATCACCCAGAATGATACCACAGTACAAGGACAAAATGATTGACTTCAACAATTGGCTAAGCTTCTGGTGTCATTCTACGGGGATCCAGTATCTGTCTGCCTGGGATGGCATGGTCAACAGACCACGATGCTTTGCCAGATATGGCCGGCACCTGTCACCGCTAGGATTCTGGATACTGGCTAAGGCTCTTGCATTCCTTATAGTGCCTTTTTTTAGGCAAGGTTCAAATGGCAAAGTAACCACCATAACAACAACAGGCAAGCAAAACTGAGGGTAATGCTACTCAATCCTAGAAGTCTAATCCTCAAAATGCACTCCGAGGCAGTCCTTAAAATGGAGAACATCGATATCTGTGCAGTGACTGAGACCTGATTTAAGGCTCCAGAGAGCACCCCTGCATTACCAGGCTATAACGCATACCACACTTTTCGTCCACCTAACCTGAACCGGAACACAAAAGATGGAGGTTTGTCCGTATTCATTAAGGATATCCACACCTCCAGGCTAGTTGCTCAGCATAATGCAACAGAGGATATCCAAGTGCAACTAACTCTGGACAAAACTGCAATCCAAATTGTTGCTTGCTACTGATCCTCCACCATGCCCCAGGATTCCCACTCCTCTTTTCTTGATATACTGGAAAATATTAGGGTTCAACCAAATGCCCTAATAATGGGCGATTTCAACTACCCCACCACTAACTGGAAAAACTACTCATGAACCAAGTCCTTCACTCAACGCTTTCTGGAATTCATAAATTCCAATGCCCTGGATCAATTTATCCACACCCCCACCAGGGGCAACAATATCCTAGACATAGTCATTACCAACATGAGTGACTGGTGTTCCACACCTGAAGTCAACTCCTCATTGGTCAGATCCGACCATAAGCTAATCACTCTAGATATCTACATCCCATCCCCACCCCCTATTAAGGAAATCATGGTAAAAAATGTCTCCAAAACCAACGTCATGCTTCTTAAGACAGAAGTGGCGAACTTCATGACACCCATGCAGATGGACAATACTGTTACAACTGCTGAATCCTACACAGATGCACTCTATAAGCACTTACATGAGTGCATGGATGGTGCTATCCCAAACAGAACCAAGACACTATCCTCCAAAAAAAGAAGCCAATCTGGTAGTCCCCTGCCATAAACAAATTCTACAACAGAAGGAAGAAGCTGTTGCAAAAGAGAGTAAAATCCCATGAGTGGAGGAGTTCCCTGGTCAGCCTCAGTAAGAAGCTGAGATCCCTTATAAGATCCTCCAAAGATAGCTACGAAAACAAAATTGACACTGATTCTAGGGACAACCACAAAGCATTATATAGCTATGTCAAGAATCTCAATGGTAACACCCAGACCTGCTCTGAGTTACAGCACAAAGGCAGGAAAATTGCAGAACCAACTTATATTGACAACATCCTGGCAGATAAGTTCAGTGCTAACTTTACCCTTGACTCACCCCCTAAATGGTCCATATATATACAGGAAGAATGCAGAGTCCCTGTAATCACAACTATGCAGGTAAAAGCTGCACTCTCTAAAGCCAAAAACACAGCATCCATGAGACTGGACAACGTCCCAGGCTGCGTTTTACATGAATGTCATAATGAACTGGCTCCCCACCTAAGCACCATGTTCAATCATAGTCTCACATCAGGCTTTGTGCCCACTTAATGGTGCACAGCAACATTTACCCCACTCCACAAAGGGAGAGCCACCACTGATCCTGGGAACTATCGACCTATTAGCCTGATGAGCCTGGTCTGTAAGGCCATGGAACGTATCATCATGGAAATCATAAACAAAGGCATTGGTAACCTCTAAACTCTGGACCCCACCCAGTTCGGGTTTGTGAAAGGTTGATCATTCCTTTTGAACCTGTTCGTCTTCTTTGGGGTAGTCACCAAAGCTGTAGATGAGGGTAAGGTGGATCACACAGCCTATCTTGACCTCACCAAGGCTTTTGACACCATCTCCCATTCTGGAATTATAGCTAAACTCACTAAACTAGGTATAAATCACTACGTCACAAGATGGGTTGCCAATTGGCTCACTGACAGAACCCACATTGTAAACATTGCAGACGCCAAATCTGACTTCAAAGCAGTGACAGGTGGAGTACAACAGGGTTCAATCTTGGGACATCTCCTGCTTGGTATCTACTTCTCTGAAGTACAGGCTAACACAGAAGGCCTTTGGCTAATGAATTTCGCAGATGACTGCAAACTAGGAGCCAGGTTGAGTCCCCAAATGATGTGGACATCCTACAGAAGGGCCTCACTGAGACAGATGCCTGGTGTCAGAGCCATGGCCTCAAAGACAATGTCAAAAAGTGCATTGTCATCCTGTTTGGTAAAAACTCTGTACCCATTAACTACCACATAGGCATCAGTCTACTTAATGCTGAATGTGTGATAAGAGACCTGGAGACCCAGGTGGACAGTAGTCTCGCCTTTGATAATCACATCGCTACAGCAGTCAGGAAATCCTTCTACGTGGCACACCTCATCATTAAAGGGTTCTCATCTAGGAAAATAGAGGTCATTCTTCTCCTCTCCTCGACACTCATTAGACCCATTATAGAGTCTCCAACACCCCTTTTGGAAGGTACCTCACAAGATATCTGCAGCAGCTGGAAATGTCACAGAAGTACGTCACAAAGAGGATTACTGGCCTCAAGCAGATCCTACACTGACCTTCTCAAAAAACTCCATCTTTACTCCATAGCATATCACCTACTCCGAGGTGATCTCTGCCTAACATATAAAGCTATGTCAAACCCAGAGCTGTTGGACATGCTACACCTAAACAAATTTCAATCACTCCTAGCTACATGCTCTAGGGACCTAAACATTGTCACCACAATAAACAGGGCATGCCGGAGAGATAGATTCCTGTCCCAGAGGCTTCCCATACTCTGGAACAAGCTACCCATCTATGTCAAGCAAAGTTCCTCATTAGCACTCTTCAAGAAAAATCTTGATAAGTGGAAGGGAAATAGGAAATACACCTCGGGGATCACTTCAGTAGCTCTGCTCAACAGGGGCACAGGAAAAAAAACTTTCTTGGGTGGTGTAAGCCAGGGAACCTTGTTGGCTAGGCTTACTTAGGCCCTTGAGCCAATAGCCTAGTACCTATCTATGAACCTAAGAACTGCAGACTAATTTAGAGTCAAATTTTACATCAGCTCAGCATGTCAACAAATTAGCTGATGTGTTAAATAACATAGCTTTGCTTGATAATAAATTGCAACGACAAAAGTCTAGGAAAATATGTAGGGATTATCATGACTTTTTATCAGGGCACATTTTTACATGGCCACGAGCTCACTTGAATGAAGGGCTAGTGACTGTGACCAGAGATAGAGTGAAGGTCAGTCATGATAATGTGTATCATTCCACTACGTGTTCACAAGAGAGTCAGTCTTGTCTCTTTACAGACTAATATGGTTGCTATGGCAAATGAGCATGTCTTAACAGAACCAGGAAATGAGATGGGCATCAACGTCAGCACGGCGTCTACGGCAAATGCTGTTAGGATGAGTGGACAGCCTACGACGAGCATGGGAGACAGGCCTAAGGTCCAGGCAGCACTTTTCACTCAAAAATGAGTTTTCCAAATTTCCTGGTCCCAGTAAGAAAGAAGAGTGAACACAGGAGAGGACGACTGATGCAGAGAGAGGTGAAGCATTGGAAGATTACGGAATGATTGTTACTGAAGTTCGCAATGTTTTTAATATTTCTAGTGTTGTTTTATCACAAGAACAACTTTGTATTTTAAACAAGGGACTTTCGTTTGTGCCTAGTAATTCCTCTAGTCTTAATGAAGTGATTTTAGATTTAAATTTATTTAGTCGTAATGTTATTTTAAGGGATATGTTTGCAGCAGAGCAATTTCAAGCTATCAGTTTGAGACATCCCAGTGTTTTCATTCCAACTATGCATTCTGTGGTATGGACATTTCTTAAGACATGTGAACAGGATATTATACAGTATTTTCAAGAATTTCCATGCTATATTAATAATTAAATTGCTTTGGAAAGACAGGCTTTGGTTGAACATATGAATGATGACTGTATAATTATAAAACCAGCCGACAAAGGAAGGGCTGTTGGTCATGGATACAGGGTTATATGATGAAGCCTTAAAAGCTTTGGTTAATGATGAATTTACATATTTGTTCATATCCCCTATTATGGTTAAACATATTATTGGAAAAGGACTAGACTAATGGCTTTAAAACAAAGAGAGATTTTAGATGTAGACTTATATGATTTCTTTTATATAGAACATCAAGTGGTTCCTCTTTTTAAGGCTTTGCCTAAAATGCATAAGTACATTCTACCCCCACCCATGAGGCTTATATTTTCTGGCAGAGGGTGGGTGATGGACCATATTTCCATGTGGGTTGAGAGTAAATTAAAATTACTATTACCATTATTTCCTAAAATTTGAAAGGACACAGGTCAATTTTTGAATAAATTGTTTGATACATGCTCAAGTTTAGATCTGAATGGTGTTTTACTGGTAACTTTGGATATTAACAACTTATTCACAGTTATCAGTAATGAATATGGATTGATGACTATTGGAGAGATTCTTTACAGTAAAAAGACATTTGATGATAACACTAATGCCTTGATCTTGGAGGCACTGGATTTGGTATTGGAGAATATTTTTCTATGTAATGGTGCCCATTATAGGAAAATACAGGCTGTAGCCATGGGCACACCCTGTGTCAACTCATATGTCAATTTGGTACTGGCCTTTTGGGAGGAACAAAATATCTTTAGTAATAGTCACCAATGGAGCAACACTAAAATATTATGCTAGATTTGTAGGTGATATTTTTTGTTGTGGGGGCATGACTCTGGTGAGCTGTTGAATTTTGTTAACTATATGGAAAGTACTACCAATTTTTAAGGTTCAGTACCAATTTTAGTGAAGACACCACTGATTTTTTAGATGTCACCTTAATTAAGAATTGTAATGGGAAACTGGTCACAACCTTACACAGAAAACTATGTTGGATAAACCACTATTTGGATTCTCACAGTATGCATCCTAAGCATCCATTTCGTAACATAGTTAAAGGACAGGAATATAGGGTTTCATGATTTTGTACAAATACAGATACTTTTATTAAGGAATTGAATGTGTTACATGATCATTTGTCTGATAGGGGCTGCCTCCAACATTTGTTAAACAAAGTGAAGGATGCAATAACACTTAATAGGAATGATAGATTTAGACCATGGTATTCAGCAGGTAACAGAACTGTATCAGGGGCAGTAGTTAAACATCATGGACAAGTTGGCAAGCCCAAGATTATGTTGCATTACAGCAACAATATATATGGTGTTTGTGACATTAACAAACAAAATTGGAAAATTTTGATGAGTGATGAAGGCTTCATGGATAAAATAGGTGGTGAGTCTAGTTTTACTTTTAAGCGTAATAGCAATTTAAAGTATTTACTTTGTCACATACCAGGTATGATAAATAGACAGAATGTATTAACATCTAAGAGGATAGGTAACTTTCCATACAAACACTGCAAGGCTTGTCAACACATTAATAGTTGCAATTATTTTATACACCCTACTACCAGAAAAAAAGTACACTTTTAAACTTTATGCTGATTGTCACATAGAAAACCTGATTTATTTTGCACAGTGTAAATTTTGCCCAAGTTTTTATGTAGGCAAAACTAACTGTAAATTAAAGGCTAGGATTTTAAATCATCTTTCTTCCATCAGGTTAAAGGACCCACATAATGCTTTATACCAGCATATAATTTTTTCCTGACCATTCTTTTTTTTTTGGTGTTATATATTGTAAGAATGAATAAGGGGGGGGGGGTGTAGTAAATAAAACTGAATGCACTGAAGTACAATGGATCATAGAGCTAGCAGCAGACAGCCCACCGGGGCTAAATAGCTCTATTCCTTTAAAACCTGCACTAAAAAAAGAGTTGGGTTAAACAATGTCTGTGATTAGTTGATTTGTATTTGATTGATGAACCCTTAATGAGCCTTTGTTCTTATTTAAAGTTTTTTTTTTATATATGGTTTTATGCAGTTTTCTGAAGAAGGGACCTACCCAAAAGAGCTCACGTCTGTTTATAATAAAATTACTGGAATATATTGGCCTGTGTGGACCCTGCTCTTTTTGCTTGCTGGTATATCCCAAACAGTAGAGGCCCCAATATCGATCCTTGGGCTGCACTGCTCATTTTGGGTCTACTTCTAGAGCTGACTTCCCCTATTTTGACAGAGTGGGTTCTATCAGTGACCCAGTTAGCTACCCATCTCTTAACATACGGGTTGATGCCTAGCTGAAAGAGTTTATCTATTATGCCCAAGTGGGGAATAGTATTGAAGGCTTTGGCTAAGTCAAGTTAGGTCGTGTGACAGTCTTCCCCCCGTCCATGGCTTTGGTGACTGTTTCAAAGAAGTCAACTAAGATTTATAGGCATGATCTCCCTTTGACAAAACCAAACTGTGTGGGGTCAAGCGTTAGGAGGTTGTCAATGTCCTTGTTTATATGGTTCATGATAAAGCATTCCATGGCCTTGCAGATCAGGATAGTTAGGCTGATCAGCCTATAATTGCCTGGGTCAGTGGATATTCTTCCTTTGTGTAGAGGGATGACAGTGGTTGTCCTCCATTCAGCTGGGATGAAGCTGATGCTCAGGATATGGTTGAATAGAGTGCCTAATGGAGCTGAGAGCTCACACTTGAGTTCATGTAGGATACAGCCAGGGATTTTATTGTGTCCCATGAAAACTGTATTTTTTGCCTTTGAGAGAGTATTAAAGACCTGTTCCTTGGTGATGAGTGGAGGGGGAAGATACTGTGTATGTTCTGGTTTACTGATGTGGGAGACGGGGGGGTGAAGATTTCACTGAACCTGTCTGCCAGCAAGTTGGCTATATCTATGGTGTTTGTGTATGTGATGTTATTGACAATGAGTTCAGAGCAGATTTGGGTGTTACCTTTGAGATTGCGGACATACATGAATAATGCCTTGTGATTGTCCTTAGTGAATGTGGCCAATCTGGACTCGAAGTTATCCTTAGAGGATTTCACCAGTGGCCTTATTTGCTTGTTCAGACAAAGGATAGATTGCTTCCAACTTGTCACCTGCTCCTTCTTCATCCTGGACAGCAATTTTTTCCTTTTATTATAGAGTTTGCTTATTGCTGCTGTCCACCAGACAGGTATATTCTTCCTTGAGGAAGATGATTTGGTCATGTCAGATATTGCAGAGTCCATACAACTATTTAGGTGCTCATATAGTTTTTGGTGTAGGCTTGGACATTAGTGCTAGTTCCAACTGAAGGGACAGTGGCTGTGACGCTGCTTATACCTGCTCTGAGGAGATTGTAGTCACCTTTGGAAATTTTTTTTGTTTGACCCTGATGGGTGGGAGGCAGGGGAGATAGTGACTTCAAAAGTGATTGCTTTATGGTCAGATCTTACCAAGGAGGAAGACACTGTAGGGGTGGTACCGTGGCTATTCATGTTGTTTAGGACAAGGTCCAAGGTATTTTCATCTCTCATAGGGGTGTCAACCAGCTGATCCAATGCATTGGCAGTGATGAAGTTGAGGTATCTCTGAGCATTCATGTTTAGGCTAGAACAGGTCTTCATCTCTATGGCTGGGTAGTTAAAGTCACACAGGATCAGGGTAGAGGGTTGAATCTTGATGGATTCAAATAAGTCCAGATAAATGGAGTGGATGTCCTGAGTCATGGCTGGTGGTCTGTAGTTAGCTATGATTTGAACAGTGTTTTATCAACAGTTAACTTCACTTGGAGTGTGTACCATTTGACTAGCCTGGAGGTGTGTATGTCTTTGATAAATATGGAAACTCCACCTCCTTTGGCTTTGTAGCCGTCCATTTGGGGTCTGAAATTATGGTAGGATGAGTAACCTGATAAGGCTTTGATGCTCTCTACAGCTTTGGACAAGGTTTTAGTGACTGCACAAATGTCTGCATCCTCCAGGGCAAGGAATGTTTGCAATGAGTGCAGTTTCATGCTAAGACTTCTAGCGTTTAGCAGCATGACCTTTAAATTTCATTTAGAAGAATTTTTCATGTTGGCAATTTTGTTCTCATGCCTAAAAAAGGCACTATGAGGGAGGCAAAAGCCTTTGCCAGAAGACGGAAGCCCAGGGGAAACAGATGAAGGCCATCTCTGGCAAAGCATCGTGATCTGTCAATCATGTCTATCCAGGCTGTCACGTGCTGGATCCCCTTGGAATGACACCAGAAACTAAGCTAATTGTTGAAGTCAATAATTTTCTGTTTGAATTGAGGCCTCATTCTGGGTAATGGTAGGATGCTGCTTAAGGCTAAGGACATACCTGCCTGAGACATATATTCAACAAGCTCAATCATGTCTCTCTTCATATAGTCCAGAGAGGTATGTATCAAGTCATTCACACCAACATGGACTATGACAGAGTCATAACAGTACCTGCTGTTAAGAGACTTGAGTTTGTGCATAATATGGTGGGTTCTAGCACCTGACAAGCAACTTATCATGACTTTGTCCTTGTCTAGCCTGATGAGGAGCACATCTGTGTATCTAATGATTGAGTCTCCTATGACTAGTATGTTGGGTTTGTAGCTGGGCCTTAGATGCTGTGAGACACAGACGTGTGTACTATGTGTGATGCTTGGTGCTGTGGATTGTGACATGTGGGTGTGTTTTTGCTTCTGAGGTCTCTTTTGTTTAGGTATTTTTTGTTGAGAACCCCCACATATTTAGGAGTGTGTTGTACATATGTGGGTGTTGTCAGAGGTGTGGTGTTCGTAGTGTTTGTGCAGCCAAAAAGCAAAAAGAAGATGGAGTAAAAGTGCTAACAGTCACTATGAACAAACAAACAAAGCACTCCAAGGAGAATAGTATCCATGGCTGCACAAGTGAAAAAATTATTTTATTTTAATGCACCACAAATACAAATACTGCATTTTGTCCTGTAAAGTCAGAACTTCTTCAGAAATACAACTAAACCATTAAGTGTTCCTTATATACTAATTAACACACAATTCATTGATTAATCCAAGTACAAATTACCCTTTTAACTATTTCACCCCGAAGCTAAAATCATACTTAGTATCAGTGTTGTTTGCTAACATATTTAAATGCATTCACCACATTTATTAAAAAATGTATTAAAAATGTATGTTTTTATAAAAACATGTACCATCCTATTAAGAACTTCTTCTAAATATAATTAATGCAATAAATAAATAAATAAATAAATAAATAAATAAATAATGCAACAAATCAATAAATAAAATTAAGTAGATACTACTTTATACTACTTTATTTTATTTATTTGTTGCAGGACGAAAACGCAGTATTTGTATTTGTGGTACATTAAATTAAAACAATTTTATTCACTTGTTGAGCCGTGGATACTATTCTCCTTAGAGTGCTTTGTTTACTGGTTCATTTGTGCAGACAACCTTTTCAATGCCAGATGTACTGCCTTGTGACTGAGACAGCAAGGATTCTAGGTTCTTAATGTAATTGCCTCTCTCACATATTGTGTTCCTAGGTGGTAGTAGTAGAGGGTTGTCTGTGTACATAAGGCAGTTGCTACACTGTTTTAGGATGCCCATATCAGCCAGACTATCAGGAGAAACCATAGGAAGTTATCCGTCCATGGTTATCAGAATCTATGGAAGAGAGGTCAGGGATAGTAGAGTGGGCACTATCTAAGTAGAGTACCTATAGGTGTGAGTAGGGCTAGGTAAAATCAATACAGTAGCTGCAGAAGAGGGTCTCACTTATACAGAAGTACTCAGAAAGGTTTAAAACAGTGCAGTGGCAGTGACCAATGGGCAAACAAGCACAAATCCACACAAAACTGGGTTTAAATACCCCAAAAAGAAAAGTAAATTAGAAACACTGGAATTGACCAATCAACCCTTGTCCCCATGCTCTTAGAGCTCTTAGCTCAACACCCTATGCCAGGTCAGTTCCAAACAGTTCACTTACTCCCACTATATGCAGGCAGGCCCTCGCCAACAAAAGATGGCATAGCAGGAAAGACAGGAATCACACAAACAGATCGGATTACAGCAAAACCTGTAATCTGACTATGTGAAAGATATTTAAACTCTGTTTAGGTCGACTTAACACAGGAGAATAGATACACACTTAAATATAACAGTAGCAAGCAAGAGCAAACTGATTTAAACAAATTAACCAATTAACCAATAAAAAAGCTCAAAACTGAGCCTTGTTCCAGCAGTCTTCAATCAGATAAGTTCTAACTGCACACTCCTGCCAATAGGATGCAGGGGAAACCTCTCCAAAAAATATGGCCTGGATTACTGCTCAAGTTATACAAACAGAGCTAGATTAAGCAGTTCTGGATCTAGTCTATGCTACAGCAAACAAGGCACACCAGTTTCAGAAAGAAACAGTTCAAATAAGCCGGCACAATAAGCCTTCAACCAGCAATTCCCAGGTCAGAAGGGCAGAATCTACCCTTTCCTTCCATGAGGGTGTAGACCACAAATCTTCTTAATGTAAAATAACTGGCTTGAAGCCCAAGTGCTTAAACCAGGACTAAGAAACTTTTATGACAGACATTAAGCCATCAACCCACAATTCCCAACTTAGAAGGATGTAAACTACCTCTCCTGCTACAAGAGTGTAGACCACAAACCTTCTTAATGTAAAACAACTGGCCTGAAGCCCAAGTGCTTAAACCAAAAGGCTTAGAGTAACAGGTTTGCATACCACTTGGTCTACACTTAGAGGTTTGTTGTCCATATTATAATTAAGGGGTGCCAAAGTTTTTAGTTTTACAAGTTCTTGATTTTAGTAATATGTCTGATGCAGAGGAGGACTTGGATTGGTATGAATATTGCTAGCAGTTAAGACTTGATGCTAGCTAGCCTCCAGGTCTAAATAGTAATAACAATTTTAAAGTATACCTTAAAAGAAGAAAATTAAGACAATTGATTGGTTAATTGCTTTTAATTATGTGATAAGAGTGTATTTAAATGTGTTCAGTTTTGGTTTTAGCTCAGTCTGTAGAGGTCCTATGGACGAAAGTGCTTGCTGAGTCTCTTGTGAATAAATTTGGGTTTTATTTTCTTATTTAGTTGTTTTTATTTATATACATGCAAACATTACTCAGTTTTTATTATCAACAGGGCAGCACATCTGTGCGCTCTCTATGACTAATAAAACAGAAGCAATGGCACCTGATAACATCACAGGTTGCCTATAGCATGACTTAAACTTGACATACCAGACACAGTTGGATCCGTACATCAGCACCACCTCCAAGTAGCCTAAGTTTCCATAGAAGGGTGTACAGCAACATGCATCCTTCTGGCTCAGGGGACTATCACTTGATGCATCATTTGGTTTGTTAAAGCTACATCATGTCTGTTACATCTGTTGACTGTCTTAAAGAGTGTTAATAAAGGCATGCATAATGACAACACTATCATCCTGTGTAACTTGACCTGGCCAAGGCATCATACACAAATCAACAATCAGTTATTACAGAGAAACTGTTACAAGTGGCCATAAATACCTACATCACCCAGTGGGCAGACAACTGGAACACATACATGCTGGAAAAACATGTTGCAGTGTGTAAAGGCATCTCTATCTACAGTCCTGTGGCCAGGTCCATACCTCAGGGCTCTGTGGTAGGCCCTTTCCAGTCTATTATTTAGGTGTTAAACATCAAACTGACTTACACATCTTTTCTCCAACCAGCTTTGTGGAGGACTGCAAATTGTTGACAAACATTGAACCCAAGTCTGGTGTTGTTATAATGCATACAGTATCACACAAACAAAGAATTGATGCCAGTGGCATGTGGACACTGGAGATGAAGGAAACCCATTGTGGGATTAGTTCCATTATGAATGCAAATCCACAAGATAATTACAATATGGACAACAAACCTCTATGAGTAGACCAAGTGCTTTGGAAACCTGTTAACTAGCCAGGATTGCTCATTATTTCTAATACAGGTGTAACAGTGTCCCTCCGAACACATCCAGCAGAGGTTACATTTTAAGGGCAGTATGCTTGATTCCCCTTAGAGATTGCTGACAAATCATAACAGTTGTTCAAGTGTGTTCTTGCAGAACTATCTACAATCACTCTCAATCACATATGTTATGTGGAAGACATGGGATTATTGGTGATATTATTCTGATATTGTTCCTGATTGTGCATGCTTCTGTCTACTGTTGTATATGGGCCTGTTACTGTGTGTCCCACTTGACTGAGACCTGTGCTGACGCTACATTCATATTCAAGCAACTCGTTATCCACAACTTGACAGTATGCACCTAGTCCCTATGTATATACCATCGCTCATATATGGCCTGTCCATTGTTTGTGTCAGGATGCTTATATCACAAAGTATCCACTCCACTGGTATGTCACCTTGTGTGACACTCACATAATATACAATAACTGCAGTCTGTACTGTGTCGTATCAATATGTGATTATTGTTCATTCACAACCCTCTTCATTGACATGCCCTCATCTGCTGTACATTACCATGTTTCACCTTCCTCTTCCCCTTTGTTCATTCCTATAATTTATCTGTGTGTGCCTTTTAAATATACACACTTTCCCTGGCAATTTATTTATAATGTATTTTATGTACCTTTACTGATCAATTACACAACTTTTACTCAGTATGCTTGAAACAGGATTCCACAATTCTCTGCACAGTGCACAATTTTGTGTAATGTATTTGAACTATATACCTTGCTTTATTAATAACTCTGGTAATCATTGTGGCATTCTGTGCAATCATGCAGACATAGCTTGCATGTAGGTTAACAGGTTTATATGACTGCTGTTGTGCCTGTTGTGATGAATGTGGTGTGGCATGCATATGCAAGTAGTGCTGCTGCTCACCTCACAGACACGTAAACTTCATATAGGTTTTGTACTATGTCCACATGGAGTTTATTGAATTGCCAGGAATGTGTTCCTGGCACAGTTTGCTAAGTACTTTGAAAAATAGCAGAACACTTAACCCTTTTTCATTTTTTCAGTAACCAGTAGTACATGGAACAGATAAACCTCCATGCACTACAAAGAATTATGGTCAAATATTTGATCATAACCTTTATTATGTCTTTTTGACATGGATGCAAAGATTCACTTCTTGAGCTTTAGTCTCATGATGAATTTCTTAGCATCCATATCTTGAACACATAATAAGGAAGTTATGCTCGGTAACCTGATCATAATCCTCTGTATTATAAAAACTTTGCCAGAGGAGATTAACAGCTCATAGAGTTAATCCCCTGCACCAACTAGTAGAAAAAAAAAAAAACAATAACTAAATAAATAATCATTTATTTTATAATACCTTCCTTCTAATGACAAAGGATTTTTAATGGGCCACCAAACCAATATATTTGAAAAAATCCCCTGTAATTTAACTATTGCACCAACTATAACCTCCTCAGGGAAAATCTAAAAGCTTAAGTGTCATTGTGGTCCATATCTAGATCCAGTTGAGAACCAATGCTTCAAGCAGAAAGCACAGATAATTCTTCTTCTTAAGGCATTTCCTGGTTAGGGGTCACCACAGTGGATCATCTGTCTGCTCATGATTGGCAGTGGAGTTTTACAGTGTCTAGTTGTCAGCCCGGCACCCAACCTTCCACAGAAGTTACACACACGCATACTCACACCTAGGGCCAATTTAGAGTGTCCAATCCACCTATTGCATGTCTTTGGGATGTGGGAGGAAACCAGAGCACCCAAAGGAAACCCACCTAACCACAGGGAGGACATGCAGACACCACACAGAAGGCATCCCAGCCGAGAATTGAACCAGTGAACCTCTTGCTGTGAGGCGGCAACGCTAACCGCTGCACCACCATGGCCGCCCAGAAAGCACAGATAATATAGACTGTGAATTGTCAATAAACT
The DNA here is from genome assembly GCF_019279795.1 of Protopterus annectens. Lineage (NCBI taxonomy): Eukaryota > Metazoa > Chordata > Ceratodontiformes > Protopteridae > Protopterus > Protopterus annectens. Next base: position 1,448,081,091 of record NC_056725.1, on the reverse strand, counting down.
GCTTCCTGTAAGCCAGGGGTTGATATCTTCAGCCTCCATCTGCCTACTGTGTGACTCAGAGTAAGTCAGTTAACCAGGACGTGCTCCAGGAATGAGTTTGAAAAAGGTCCATGGAGATCAATGCTCTACCCTGGTTAACAAATATAAATCTATCAACAATCAATCAAAATCAAACAAGTCAAATTTCTCATCCTCACTGGAAAGAATTTTATTTTTCTGTCTTACTTTCCCTTACCAAAGATGGTAGAGGAGAAAACATCGTCTCATTTTGGCACCACAACCTCTATGGGCCCCCACATCATTCTGAACAAAGCAGACTGAGATTTTACCACCTACTAAATTATTTTTAAGTACTTCTTGGTATGTTTTACAATTAGGTTGCTAAGATAAAGTGAGAGTTCATTGTGAAGGCTTTCAGGTTGAATGTACAAAATCCCTGACAGAATATCATACCATACCTCTTAAGTGTCCCTGATTTCAATCAGATAAGCTCAGGTGTACATTTGGAAGTCTCTAGGTAAGGCATTCTGGATCCTGGTCAGCCATTTTCAGCTCATACAACTGCAACAATTTCTTTATGTGGCAAAGATGAAGGCACCTCCATCTGTAACAACCAAGTTTATAAGTTAGCTGAAACTGATATAGGTAAGCTCTTTTTCACACCTTAGTGATAAACATTTGAGACTCTGTAGGGAAAATTGCCAAAGATGCACTTCAGTGGAACTGGAAGAGGACTTATATTTTCTATTTTCAGTCAGTGTCATTTTATAAAAGGATTTTTCATATTTTTTTTCCCTCTTTTCCATTCTAGCTTCAGAGAAGTGAGATTTACTTTTACTCTTTTTTCTTAGGAATGGAAAATTTTGGTAATTTCTGTTAAGTTTCTCTATTTAAATGTTAAATTCAGTTCTTTGAATCTCCTTAAACATGTAGGTTTTTTAGGCCATTATAGGTTCATAGGAGGGAACTAGGCTAATGGCTCTGAGGCCTTTACAAGCCTAGCCATCCAAAAACCTGAATACCCTTATTGACCAAGTTTAGACGGTCATTGTTACCAGAGTGATGCTGTGATCGGATTGACTGCCCTGTCCATGAGGGACATAGGTGCCCCCTGGGATGAATTTACTGTCACCCATCCAGTTGTCAAGGTTTCTCTAGAATAGGGTCATTGAGGAGCTCATCTTCACATGGAGTGGGAGATTATTCCAGAGGAGCGGTAATCCCTGAGAGATTTATGTCTCTCCAGCATGTTCTGTTGATGTCGCAGACTAGGTTGAGATTGTTGGAGTGAGTTATTCTTGTCCCATTTTATTTGTGGATGTCCAGCATTTCCAGCAGGGCAGGGTCTGAGACTGTTCTGTAGGCCAGGCACAGGTCACCTGTCAGTAACTTGTATGATTCAGTCTTTCCATATATGTCATATTTTGGAGGTCTTGGATTCTCTTGATTAGAAACCTCTGTGGCCTCTCCAGTTACTGTAGGTGTCTGCAGAAGGGAGCATTGCACTGAATTAGTGATCTGATAAGGGTCAAGTACAGTGGAGCCATAGCCTCCCTGGTCTTATATGCAATGCCTTTATTTATGAGATGTGCAATGCAGAATACTTTTCTTGCCATTATGGACACATGGTGATCGAAGTGTAGATTGCTATCAACCTGTGTTCCCAAGTCTCACACCACTGAGTCTGCACTTAGAGAGGTGCTATCTATATCATGATTAGCAGGGACTACTTCTTTGTCAAAGGGAATAATGAGGCATTTTTTTGCATTAAGTTTTAGTCCATGAGTTTGGCACCAATCATTCATCTGCATCAGCCCTTTCTGTAATAGGTTAACATTGTTGGGGGACTCTATGATTTCACAAAGTTTACAGCCATCTGCAAATTAGGTAAGCCACAGGCCATCTACCTTCGGCTGCACTTCAGAAAAATAGATTCCAAACAGTAGAAGACCCAGGACAGATCCTTGTGGTACCCCGCTGGTAAATGGACTACTGGTGGAGGTGGATTCCCCAGATTTGTTAGTGTGTGTTCTGTCAGTGAGCCAGTTTGCTACCCATCTAGTAATATACAGGTTGATCCCAAGCTGGGAGAGCTTGTCCATGATATCTGAATGTGGGAATGTGTCAAAAGCCTTGGCTAAATCCAGATAGCTGGTGTGTACCATTTTGCCCTTATCCAGCGCTTTGGTGACATTCTCAAAGAAGTCCACCAGGTTTAATAAGCAAGATCTACCCTTGATGAAGCCAAACTGAGCCAGGTCAAGAGTTTGAAGGTTGCCTATATCCTTGTGGATAAGCTATATCATGATTCTTTCCATGGACTTGCAGGTAAGGCTGGATAGGCTTATGAGATGATAGTTCCCAGGGTCAGTTGATTGACCTACTTTGTGCAAGGGGGTTATTGCTGCTGCTCTCCACTCTGCCAAGTCAAAGCCAGTTTTCATGCTATGATTAAAGAGAGTGCCAAGGGGTTCTGCAAGTCTTGTTTTAGATTGTTGAGTGGGCAGCCTGGGATGTTATTTGGTCCCATAGTGGTAAAAAAGCAATATTTTAGCAATGTGGGGGATGCCTTTGTTAAGGCACACCATCTCTGATATGACCAAAACAAGGTATGTTCCTACAGAACATATTTCCTGCAATACACTATGTGTCCCCTCCAGACCTGTCCCAGTTGTGGCATTTGCCATGGCTAGCCCAGGGGTTCCTCTTGTGGAAAGTGAAACTCACATGCCCCCCAATTACTTAGGAAAGCTGGTTTCAGGTTGCTCTATTGACCCTCCAGTCCACCCTAGGTCACACCTCTTGTACCTTCACTGTATTAACTAGCCCAGAATATGGAATCTGGACATCAGGAAAAGCCTTATGTTGCCTTTTGTCATGTACACTGTCAGAACATCACAGGGGACATGTATTCTGCTGTAATATCATCTGTTTCCTTTGAAGTGGGATTAACATAACCTTTATGTGTGTGTGTGTGTGTGTGTGTGTGTGTGTGTGTGTGTGTGTGTGTGTGTGTGTGTGTGCACGTGTGTGTGTGTGTGTGTGTGTGTGTGTGTGTGTGTAGGGGAGGTAAAAATTTACTGCAGTTGGCCTGTCCAGTGGCAGGTAGTGGTACAAGGCTGCTGGTTTGCAGCCCCCCCCCTGGCTAAAAAGAGCAAAAATAGAAAAAGAAAGTTATTAACTCAGAAAGTCAACTATCATTTTTAAATTTAACATAATAGTTAACTTTCTGTTGTGTTTTGGGTTCCTGGAACTCAAAGCATCCAAAATAAAAATTAAATTTCTTAAAATTACTGGGATGTATTGAAAACAGTCCAGCATTAGGCTTCCCAATCATTGACTGAGCTTGATCAAGGAGTATTTCGCCAGACTGCCCTTCTTATTGGAAGGTAACTGGGGCAACTTGAGTCGAGAAGAAGGAAGTATTTAATGTGGAAGTGGATGCATGAGTGCAGGAAAAGATTTTTTTATTTATTTAAATTTTTTTTTCTGTCACTATGTGTACTACTTAAAGTGTGTGTGTGTGTGTGTGTGTGTGTGTGTGTGTGTGTGTGTGTGTGTGTGTGTGTGTGTGTGCGTGCAAGAGTATGAGAGAGAGAGAGATAGAGAGAAAGAGAGAGTGCATACATGAATAAACTACTAAAGGGCTCACTGGGGAAGTTATTCGTTTTGATGTCAAAGTGCTTGTACAGATATGGACAAACTACTGATAGGGTTGTTGGGGGAAATGCTTCATTTTGCTGCTTGTGCATACATGGGCAAACTATTCAAGGGATCACTAGGGGAAATGTTTCATTTTGGTGCTAGTGCAGACTTGAACAACCTATATAAGGGATCACTTGGGGAAATATTTCATTGTGATGTCACTGTAGTGCTTGTACAGATACAGATATACTACTGAAAGAGTTGTAGGGGGAAAATGTTTCATTTTGTTGCCAGTGAAGTGCTTCTGCATACATGGTCAAACATTACATGGATTGCTAGGGAAATATTTCATTCTGGTGCTTTTGCAGCCATGAACAAACTACTGAAGGGATTGTTGAGGCAAAATTACTCATTTTGGTGTCAGTGAAGTGCATGTACATACATGGATATACTAATGATGGGGTCACTGCGGACATGTTCATTTTGGTGTCAGTGAAGTGTATGTACATACATGGATATACTAATAACACAATCACTGGAGACATGTTTCATTTTGGTGTCAGTGAACTGCATGTACCTTCATGGATATACTAATGGGATTGCTGCGGACATGTTTCATTTTGATGTCAGTGAAGTGCATGTACCTTCATGGATATACTAATGACAAAGGTCACTGGGGACATGTTTCATTCTGGTGTCAGTGAAGTGCATGTACATACATGGATATACTAATAACAGGTTCACTGTGGACATGTTTCGTTTGGTGTCAGTGAAGTGCATGTACATACATGGATATATTAATGATGGGGTCGCTGGGGACATGTTTCATTTTGCTGTAAGTGAAGTGCACGCACATACATGGATATACTAATGATAGGGTCACTGGGGACATGTTTAATTTTGGTGTCAGTGAAGTGCATGTACATACATAGATATACTAAATATGGGGTCACTGGGGATGTGTTTCATTTTGGTGTCAGTGAAGTGCATGTACATACATGGATGTTTTAATGATGGGGTCACTGAGACATTTTTCATTTTGGTGTCCTTGAAGTGCATTTACATGCATGGATATACTAATGACTGGGTCTCTGCAGACATCTTTCATTTTGGTGTCAGTGAAATGCACATATATACATAGATATACTAATGATGGGTTGCTGAGGACATGTTTCATTTTGGTGTCAGTGAAGTGCATGTACATATATGGATATACTAATGATGGGGTCGCTGGGGACATATTTCATTTTGGTGTCAATGAAGTGCATGTACATACATGGATATACTAATGACAGATTCACTGTGGACATGTTTCATTTAGTGTCAGTGAAGTGCATGTACATTCATGGATATACTAATGACGGGGTCACTGGGAACATGTTTTGTTTTGGTGTCAGTGAAGTGCATATACATACATGGATATACTAATGATGGGATGGTGTGGACGTATCATTTTGGTGTCAGTGAAGTGAATTTACATACATGGATATGCTAATGACATGGTCACTGGGGACATGTTTCATTTTCGTGTCAGTAAAATGCATGTACATACATGGATGCTCTAATGACGGGGTCACTGGGACATTTTTCATTTTGGTGTCCTTGAAGTGCATGTACATACATGGATATACTAATGACTGGGTCACTGCAGACTTCTTTCATTTCTGTGCCAGTGATGTGCATGTATATACATAGATCTACTAATGATGGTTTGCTGAGGACATGTTTGATTTTGGTGTAAGTGAAGTGCATGTAAATACATGGATATACTAATGACAGGGTCACTGGGGACATGTTTCATTCTGGTGTCAGTGAAGTGCTTGTACATACATGGATATACTAATGACGGGGTCACTGGGGACATGTTTCATTTAGGTGTCAATGAAGTGCATGTACATACATAGGTATACTAATCGTAGGGTCGGTGAGGATGTTTCATTTTGCTGTCAGTGAAGTGCATGTACATTCATGGATATACTAATGACAGGGTCACTGGGGACATGTTTTGTATTGGTGTCAGTGAAGTGTATATACATACATGGATATACTAATGATGGGATGGTGTGGACATGTATCATTTTAGTGTCAGTGAAGGGAATGTACATACATGGATATGCTAATGACATGGTCACTGGGGATATGTTTTATTTTCATGTCAATAAAATCCATGGATGTACATGGATATACTAATGACTGGGTCACTGAGGACATCTTTCATTTTGGTGTCTAGTGACGAGAATGTATATACATAGATATACTAATGATGGGTTGCTGAGGAAATGTTTCATTTTGGTGTCAGTGAAATGCATGTACATACATGGATATACTAATGACAGGGTCACTGGAGACATGATTCATTCTGGTGTCAGTGAAGTGCTTGTACATACATGGATATACCGATGACTGGGTCGCTGGGGACATGTTTCATGTGGTGTCAGTGAAGTGCATGTACATTCATGGATATACTAATGACGGGGTCACTGGGGACATGTTTTGTTTTGGTGTTAGTGAAGTGCATATACATACATGGATATACTAATGAAGGGATGATGTGGACATGTATCATTTTGGTGTCAGTGAAGTGAATGTACATATATGGATATGCTAATAACATGGTCACTAGGGGCATGTTTCATTCTGGTGAGAGTGAAGTGAATTTACATACATGGATATAGAAATGACAGGGTCGCTGGGGACATGTTTCATTTTGGTGTTAGTGAAGTGCATGTACATAAATTGATATACTAATAATGGGGTCACTGAGGACATGTTTCATTTTGGTGTCAGTGAATTGCTTGTACATATATGGATATACTAATGATCTGGTCACTGCGAACATGTTTAATTTTGGTGTCAGTGAAGTGCCTGTACATACATGGATATACTAATGATGGGGTCGCTGGGACATGTTTCATTTTGGTGTCAGGGAAGTCCTTGTCCATATGTAGATATACCAGTGATGGGGTCACTGTGGACATGTTTCATTTTGTTGTCAGTGAAGTGAATGTGCATACATGGATTTACTAAAGATGGGTTCACTGGCACATGTTTCCTTTTGGTGTACATACATGGATATTCCAAGGATGGTGTCACTGCAGACATGTTTTATTTTGGTGGCACTGAAGTGCTTGTGCAGACATGGACATGCTAAAGATGGGGTTGCTGTGGGCATGTTTCATTTTGGTGTCAGTAAAGTGCATGTACATACATGGATAAACTTATGACGGGGTCACTGCAGACATTTCATTTTGATGTCAGCGGAGTGCATGTACATACATGGATATACTAATTAAGGGGTCACTGCAGGGATGTTTAATTCTGGTGTCAGTGAAGTGCTTGTGCAGACATGGAACACTAATAAAGGCATCAGTGGGGAAATAATGTAATTTACTACTTGTTTATTCATAGTTAAATTACTGTAGGCATCCATCTGGAAATGACTGATGGTCACATCTGTGTCTGGGGGTGAGTTAAAATAAATCAATTTGTTCACTTGTTGCTATTTTTATTTTATTACATTTGATATCTGAGGTATATTCAGTTAATAACCTTGGCTTTAATTGTTGGATGCAGGGTTTGTCTGTGGATAAATTCACTAACACTTGACATTTGTATAAAATAAGCAATTTGCTTGGTTTTTCAAAAGTAGTGCGCATAATTTGTTTCACTTTGTGTAGCAGCAAAGCTTCAGCATTGCACTCAATAAGTAGTTATCTGTGATGGTCGGGGCAGACTGTGCGAGATGGCAACTGATCGCTGGCAAGGTGGTATTGCCATATAACAATTGGTTCCCCTGCTGAATTTTTGTTCCTCTTTGTGGATTTCATCCAAGTGCTTTTGTTTCTTTTCCCAGATCCTCAGCAGTATTATTTATGCCTCTGGCTATTTGTTCCTTTATTTTTCATCTCAACCTAACTCTAGAGTGGTACACAGAAGACAGCATTGTTTTTGGACGGGTGAGAAGGGAGCACTATTCCAAGAAGAAGTTAATTTATTTTCTTACTTGTGATTTTTTTTTTCAGGCCATTTTCAATAAGTCAAAAGTTAGTGAAAAAAAAATCTAAGACACACTGAGGTGCACCTAGAACTCTATGACTTCTGAGGTACTAATAGACCCTTATCTTAATTCAGTCACTCCTTGCAGACTTGAAATTACAGTAGAGTCTTGAACAGTTGCAGAGTATTATAAGCATGATGGAGGGTGTAAAAAGGTAAGACAAAGTATGAAAAAGCAAGAAAGAAGTAATCTGTCAGGAAAGCATGGCTCCAGGATTAGGGGAAAACAAAGGAGGGCATTGGAGGAGTTAAGAGGTGACTAATGGGTAAGAGAGGACCCATGGAGTGTTGATTGTTGCAATACATTAAAGGTACATATAGCCAGTAAAGTGGCTGTAATGTGTGGGTTTGTACTGAAGCAATATGTGGATGAAAGTTAAAGGCCACATCTTTTTGATCATCAGTAACTGTTACTCACCTGCTGTAAAATAGCCACACCCTACTGCATTCGGCCCCACCCATTTATTTGCTTCCTGCACCCCCCCCCCTTGCTTTGAATTCACCAGCTATGACTGGGCCTATCATTAATCTTGTCACTGTGTCACTTTGTCACTGTACAAGAAGACTATCAGCCAAATCTAAGCCTGTATCTTCTAGCTGATTTTACTTTTCACCCTCTTATTTTCTGATTCTGACCTAACTGAGGCATTAACAGTAACTCTGTAAACATTTATAAGGCCATATTTATGTTTGTTCTCATCTTAAAAATTGCCTTCTTCTCTTACATCTTGCACATTCTTTGTTTTACTCTTATGTAACTAGACTAGCATGGACCAGCAGTTACACCAGCATTTTAGAGCAGCTTCTGTACTCTGTGTATAGCTACCCTTAAACAATGATGAAGCACATTTCACTCTTTGGTGTGTGTGTGTGTGTGTGTGTGTGTGTGTGTGTGTGTGTGTGTGTGTGTGTGTGTGTGTGTGTGTGTGTGTGTGTGTTTGTGTCTAGGAGTGTAATCTATATTCTGTCTTGCTTCTCTTATGTGTTATACATATATATTTGTATGCAATGTCTGTAAACTGCTATACACCACATTGTACAGTAAAGCATTCTGACAAGAGTATCTGATCGCTGAATCAGCATTAAACCAGTGTAACTTGCATAGTTAATTCACAACATTGAAATCTTTTCTTAGTACCATCTACAGTGGAGAAAAAGACATGCACTGAAATGAAAGGAAAACAAGATTAGAGATGCCTTCGGTGTAATTTCAGAAATGCACACTTTCTTTTTGCTATCAAATCATATGCTTTTTGATCTGTATTACATTAAAATCTCAATGCTAGTTGCACTGGTAAAGGATATCCTCAATAACAAAACTAGAAACTTGTTATAACAAGATTGCTAAATACGCCACTAATATTCTCCACTATACTCACCACTGTATTGCCATAAAACAATTACAATGGCTGGAACTCCCCACTACCTTCTCCTCTTTCAGCTCACAACTGCACATAAACTAATATACACGCCTCAGGACTGCCCTGCACTCTGCTCCTTAGTCACCCTCTACAACCCTGTTAGGTCCCTATGATCTGAACAACATTATCCTCCAAGTTCACAAACCCAAGCTATCTCCAGGTCAGTTATTCTACTCATGGGACATTGCCAAAATATGGAATAACCTACCTCCTTCTATCTGCTTACAACGATGCCTTTCCAACTTTAAAAGTGAACTACATAATCATCTTCTCTGCAAATGGACATGTAACTTAATTCTACCAATTACACCATTAAACTGTTTTACTCTAGCTTGTGCTAAAAGTTTTCTCTTTACTTCCTGATGAATTTTACATTTCCACCTCTTGCTTCTTCTTGGTACCTTACCACTGCTGCACCTTTCCCCGTTACACTTCTTTAATTCCTCTTCCGTCTCTTTTCTCTCTAGTTCCTTGCACTGTTCTTTACTTTTCCTCTTCTACCTCCCTTTCTCTCTCACTTACTCTTATCTTACTTCCTCCTTTTCCTTTTACATTCATAAAAGTAACATCGTCTATTTCCTTTTTTGCTGTGTTATATTTATATATTCTAACTGGCTGTTCTATTTTAATGACAAAAGCATACGCTTTTTTTGGTTTACTATCATACTCACAAAACCACTTACATCTAGTGGTTATGATGTCAAACAAAAATATTGAAAATCACAGCACCGAACAGGCATAACAACGAAACCTTTAATGTCGACCCATCCAAATTTGACAAAGTCATCATTACCCAGCATATCTTCCCTCCCAGTCATTTCCAACTAACATTTTGCAGGGGGGCAAGCCCACCTGCCCCCCCCCATGTGGGGGAATGTCCTTCCACACTCCTTGCTAATTATATATACATAACGCCGAGATCACACTACAGTGAGGAAACTGGTACATTTCCCGATCCCCATTGTACCACGATCCCAACGCAGAACTTAAACCTCACAACAGCAAATGCACACTATGGCAATTGTAGTGTCAACCATTTTCGATTTGGCCTTCTGTGAACTGGAAAATTTGCCTTTCAACTATTCCAGTTCAGCAGAATGCCATCAGACAACATGATAGTAAACACTTTTTTGATTCTGCTTCTTTCTAATCCTGAATTAGTTGTATTTTGCACTGTATTATACCAAGTTATTATTGTCTCTCTATACTATGACTATGTGCAACCTTTTTATATTATTTCTGTTTTATGAAATTTCTGTGAAACTTTTTGAATTTTGTATAATTTTTCTTTTGTACAAATTTATGAATTCTTATGTAACTCTTCTTACATTGGAGCTTTTCTCCTCGGGCCTCCACTGAAAATGGGCTTTCTGGACTTTCCTGGTAAACAAATGCCAATAAATAAATAAATAAATATCATTTACAAATATGAGTTTATATCCTTGTTTCAAAGTCATGTATACCTAATCTAGAATCCGGACTTCATTCACAAATGTCTGAAAAAATATTTAACATTTTGCCTTAAAATTACTGTCTCCAAATAAAAATATTACAAAACTGGTGGCTGGTATGGAATGAAACAATTAATGCAGCACAGATACAGGTCATTGTAAGTAGAATTTTGTTACTCTCAAATAATTTGAGAATTACACACTGGTAGGTAGGATTCAAGGTTTTCAAAACAGCTTTCTGAGAGATATTCTGTAATGTTTTATAAAATGGACAGCAAGAACGCTGCACAAAGTACAATTTCTCTGAGTTTAATTTCTCCAAGCCTTTTGGGTTTCAAATACCATGACGGGAATGTTCCCTTTTGTTTCAGTCTTTGATGTTAGTCAGAAGTGCTCTTCACAGCACCCACAATGTGCCTAGAACTGACTCCTTCTGCAATTCATACGTAATTACATATATCAGGAACATATCCAATTACAATTGAAAATTATTTTTTATAAGACTCATTGCTCCTATCACTATTGGAACTGTCTGGGTATCCTTCTTTCACATTGCCCTTGGTTCTGCCTGTAAATCCTGGTATTTCATGACTTTCTGTCTCTCTGTACATAAGGCACTATAGTCAGTGGGTGTAGCAATGTCAGTGTTCAATGCTACTTTTATCTTCTTTTCATGTACTGCTATATCTGATTTTCTTACATCTATTTTTTGAACTCATGGTAATGGGGGATCCCATGTGATACAAACTTCATCATTTTCTCTAATGCTTTGTGGCTCATTTCCAATGCTTCTCAGCTACTTCAGTATTATAATGCTTGCACAATCCCCAGTGCAACAGTCTTGCCACATTATGATGCATGTATACAGTCCTTCTCCCGTTAGTGTATCACTCACAGCAACAAGATGTGTGACTGTTTCCAATTCTGTTTTACAAAACCTGCATTTGTCTGTCTCTCTCACATGCTCAATGGACTTTGTAAACTGACATTTACCAAGTCCACTATCCTGGGCTGCCAATATTAACCTTTCTTCTTTTGGTTTAAATTCACCTCTCCTTAAGTGTTCCTGCATTTGATCCTGCTCTACATGAGGTTGTTCCAAGAGTTTTCTGTACTAGCAGCTATATTTGAGCATTTTCCACATTTCTTGCCTTCTCCTCTGATCTTTAACCCTATATTCTTTCTTTTGTTTTTGGCACATTCAGTTGCTGCTGAATTTTTATCTATTTTTGGATTGACTTCCATTCCCACTTGGCAAAGATATGCTTCTGCTAAACTAAGCACGGAAGTCATGTTAGACTTATTCTCCTCAAGTTTTAAAACTTTCACTATGTTTGGATCTTGTGAGGTTAGCAGATATGTATGCTGTCCCACAATTGCAGATTTATAAATGTAATTAATTTTGAGGAGGACAATACCACCTTCAGAATGGGGAATATATAATCTTGGTATATACTGATGCCCGGGGGTGACACCTATGTCCCTTATGGACAACAGCAAGTCAGTGGTGATCATAGAATCACTCTGCTAACAATGACCATCTAACTATTGCCAGATGGGGTACGTAGATTTTTACATGGCTAGGCTTGTAAAGGCCCTAGGGCCATTAGCCAAGTAAACTCCTATGAACCTATGAACCTATAAACATGAAGTATTTTTCCTTTATTTTCCTGTCCAGCTGCTCCAGTACCTTTTGGGGCCAGTTAATCACTCTAAAACTGTAAGTTGGGATAGGAAGAGCAAATTGGCTTATAGCTTGGACTTTGTTCCTATATGTCAGAGCTGTTTTCAGTATTCATTTTAGTCTTCTGAAATACTTTTTAATTTTATTTATATTTGCTCATATTTTACTGTTGGTCCTTTACCAATTCCCAAATATTTATAAACTCCCTCTTGCTCAAGTTCTTTTATATCACTTTCCTGTCCCGGACTTATATTTTTGTGGTTCTGCACCTTTTGCACATTTATCAACACCAAGTGATATTCTTATATCTGAGAAAGCTTTGACCACTTATAATTGTGATTTCAGTTCCTCATCTGATGAACTATACAGTTTTAAATCATCTACAAAAAGAAGATGAGAAGTCTTTATGCTTTGTTGTTATCTGGGAGCCAAATTGTAGCCATGACCTAATCTGTTAAGTAGACAGCTTAATGGGTTAAAGGCAAGACAAAAGAGTAGCAGTGACATAGAGTCACCCTGGAATATCGTCCTTTGAATTGTTTGCCCCTTAAATAATAATTTGTCCTTTATCATGGCTTAACTGCAAAGTGGCTTGCCAATGTTTCATGGTTGCTGTAATATAATTGATCAGTGTATGGTGTATGTAAACACTCTTTAATCCATAAATATGAGATGTTGCCAAATGCTTTTTTGTAGTCTATCCATGCCATACTTAGATTCTCCCCTTTTTACAGTTCTCCATTATGACTTTATTTAACAACAAATGATGCTTTGTTCCATATGACTTTCTTTTATTACCTTTTTGTTCTATTGCCATGATTACATTTTCTTCTAAATAACCACAAACTCTGTTGGAATGAATTAAAGTTTGCATTTTATACATCACTGGAAGGCAAGTTACCAGTCTATAATTTTTACAATAGCTTGCAGGTTTGCTGTTAAGGAGGAGTATTGCCTTTCCTGTTGTTAATCAGGTTAGTGTCTGTTCAGGGTGTACCTACAAATAGTTCTTACTTATGGCTAAATCTTCATGTTAATGCTTTTAGCCAGAAGTTAGGTACTGCATCTGGACCTGGGGTTTTCCAGTTAGGAACTTTTCTTAATTTTGTTTCAATTTCTCTGGCAGTAATTTCATCCAGTTTCAAGTCCTATACATTTGGACATCCTATCCATTCTTTTACATATTTTATCCATTCAGCATCTTTGTTATGTTCCACAGGATTTTCATAGATATTTCTTCAAACTGTGTCTATTTCCTCTGTTTTTTGGTGGTGTTTCAATTCATTTTGCCTTGTTTCCTAATTTCTCTATAAAACTGTTTTGGGTCATCAAGAAATTGCTTATTTTGTACTTTTCATTTATATGTATCTGCATATCTTCATAGTTTTCTGCCTGTGTTGATATCCTTAGTTTATTAATTAGTTAATTATTATTCAACACTGACATTTTTTCCAGTCCTGGAACCAGTGTTCTCACCAGGACTGGGCACATAAGGATGAATTCAGTTCTAGCAATACTACTCTCCTTTGCTTGATGATTTTATCATCTCTCCATTCAGGCAGCTGTAGGAGGTAGTGACTGTAACAGTAGGCCTTCAAGGACAGGGCATGGAAGCAGTAAACTATATCATATGGGTTTACGTCCCAGCAAAGCTATGTTGACCTCAACATTTTTTACATAGCTGTCTTCTTTACTGTAAATGCCAGAGCTGGTCATGCTCCAGCATAAGTAATCACATTCTGTGGTACAAGGACCCAAATATAATTATTAATAAAGGCCTTATTTGGTTCTTTGAGTCCAAGAAAACCTCCAAAAGGCTGCATGTTTGGTGTACAGAAGAGGCCATTGTAGAAATAAATTGTAACATTTTGTGTAGAATTCCAAGTCATTGATGGACATACCCTGTGGGTGGACTGTTACAGGACCTAGTAAAGAACAGCCATAACACAACCTGGCCTATCCCTAGTCTAGGCTCTTAGTTTATAGTTCTTTGTGAAAGAAAGGATATCAATGCTGCTACCTTAAAAAAACCTTACATGAAGAAAGCTGCAGCACTTGAACAGTAAGTCCTAACATAGACACAGTATTTTGTTGTATATATAATAATAATAATAATAATAATAATACTAATAATAATAATAAGCAATATGATGGACCAGCCAGTCTGTTTTGTGACTTGTACTCTCTTTCCTTTCCTAGAAAAAAAAGTTGACTAATTTGTATAGGTTTTCTGGTGTTGCAAATTAATTGTCTTTGAAGGTAAGATGTTCTTCATTATTTTATATTTGGCATTCACAAAACTCACAGCTGAACAAAATGGTTGAAAGAAACAAATGGCACTACCTCTGACATAAAACAATTAGTGTTCTGTGACACCCAGATGACTATGAAAAGGAAGCTACAAATTAAAGATTGTAGTTCAGAGTTTTATTTTCTTCCCCATTAAATAACTGCCATCAAGAAAAGAGATATACATGAAATATTCTTTATTTCTAGTGAATCCGCTTGTTCAAGTGGAAGCAAACTTCATTTTTCAGCATAAAACAGAAATTCCAAAATACTGTCACATTACTTTTAGGAGGTGCAAAATGAAGATCAAGTTTCAGAAAATTTGAGGAAACCTAGAAATTCAGTCTGAAACTGCAATGATATATGCTTTAATAGAAGTGTGAGTGTGTGAATGGAATCACCTTCAAACAGATGGCTAAAATAATCCAATATTCTTGGAACTTGGCAATTAAAAAGGTGTAGCTCTTGATACCGTGGTGTTGGTGCTGTGGTAGCATTGTAGCCTCACAGTAAGACGCTGTCCGGTTCGATTCTCCGTTAGAGTGTCTTCTGCATGGTGACATCTGATGAGAACAAGTCACCTACTGAATTACTTTATTGCACTCTGCATTTTCTGCCTATTAAAGAGGTGTCAGTAGAGCCCATCGTTTCAAAACTGAAGCTTATTGACACCTGTCTTAATTCCTCATTGAGCCCAGAAAGTCTGGATTAGTTGTGTGTTTCATTAAGAATAAAGTGGAGCATGATCTACCATACAGGAGCTGAAAATAAAAAAGTAATTCAGAAAATAAACTTAAAAGTTCTATTAAAATTGGAGGTATGTGTTCATTGCTTTTTGTTTTATTACAACATTTAAAGCAGCTCCCAGCATATCATTTGCATATATAATAGGTTGGATAAACATAAATTCTGAAGTTGCTGTTGGTATTTATTGTTTTGTATGTGTTTAGATGTCATTTAGACAACCAAGCAAATAGAAAACTGTTTAGTCCATGGCACAGAAATCCATGAGGTACTTAAATCATGAAAACATGAAATTTGTGTTTGCTTATATGATAGCTAACCGGCAAAAAGGGAAACTTCAGGGCCGCATATAGATTTGTGACTGCTTGATTCATGTGTGAAAGATAGGTCCATATGGTAAAACCTGTTCCAGACTTCAATAAGAAGAACAGCGGGATAATGAACATGAGGATAAGTAAAAAATGATGAAAGGAGCACCATCTTTGAACTAGGAATGTAATCATTTCATGCCTCTGTGGGGGCTTTGTGTCTGCCTAATTTGTTTCTCCCTCTTACACTCCTGAAAAAACTCTGTACCTGTGTGTGTGTGTGTGTGTGTGCGTGTGTGCGTGTGTGCGTGTGTGCGTGTGTGTGTGTGTGTGTGTGTGTGTGTGTGTGTGTGTGTGTGTGTGTGCATGTGTGCGTGCGTGTGTGTGCCTGTCTTTCTCTCTCTTTGGGAGTGTGTGTGTGTGTATCTCAGTTTCTTTTTCTCTGTGAGAGTCTCTTTCTCTCACTGGTGGTGTTGGTTTATACATCTGTGTCTGTGAAGTATTTCTACAGAAACAAACAACAAATGAAATCCATGGATAAAAAAATATTCAAATGTCTTACTTCTTCCCCACAGCATCTAGTGCCTTAGCACTACTAACTTGTTTGGTATAATCAAATAAAATAAGAAAACACTTCTGCAGTCTGTTAAATACATTACAACCAATTACACCCGATTTAGAACAATCTATTTAAATATTCATTATTCCAATGGAAAAAAAGAGAAGTTAAAGGAATACAGCTCCATGCATTATCCACAACATAACTTTCACAAATTTGCAAGCTTGAAACTACCTACATTTTCAAAAAATGGCCAATTTATGTCCAAATTCAAAGCTTTAAGACAAAAAGTTTGGCATCTAAGAACCATCAAAATTCATCCTGATTCGTAAAATAATGGAAGTAGAAAACCAAGCCTGAAAACAGGAATGTACCTCCAAAAATAGGTACAAAACTTGAAGGGGTAAATCAGATGTGAAAATAGGTACATACCTCCAAGATAGATTCAAATGAGAGACTTGGCTGTTCCTGAGCTGTAGTTCACGGCTGTCTGTATACAGTGATGCATATACATTAAAAGGCATGACCATATCATGTAAAAGGAATGAAAGTTTATCTGAATGATGTGGAGACAGTTTTGTTGGGGGGAGGGGAAAATTGCTAATACTTGCCCCAGATGATAAAAAGTTTATCCTGAGTGACTAAGGCATCTTACAGTTGTTATCTAACATTCTCATGATGTGCTTCAATCCAGGTAAGTCTATATCTTATAATCACTATCACGACTGACCTGATGAGATAGCCACAGCATCACAGACATATTTAAGGGAGTAGACCCCAGTTTTATCAGTGGTTGCATTGAGTTTTTTTAACCTGTCCTTTTCATTACTGCCATATAATTACTGCAGTGTTTCTATTATCTGCTATAGAATGAAACTGATAAAAAGCTTTACCTGCCAAATAATTTGGTCTGCTGTGTGCAAGTTACTAGACATATACTTTTTTTGCCATACGTGTCCAGCAACATTGAAGTGATGATGAATGACAAAGCAACTCATGCTATGAATTTTATAGCATGAGAAAAGGTGGAGATATATACAGAGTAACAGCCTGCTTTGCAGTTCCCTTGGATCCATGTAAAGCCTGGCTGCTTCCTTGAGCATTTGTGGATGAGTAGCTGGGCATTGATTATTAGCTTTCATCATGCCTTTAAAAGTTTAGAACAGAGGAGGAAAAGTCCACTCTGACTCAAGCCGTCTTATCACTTCCATACATCTTTTACTGGGAGATGAGGGATCAATAGATTTTTTGATTAAAAAAGAATCTTTTATGTAGCTAATATTCTCAGGAGAAAGTGCACCACCTTTACTGGTGGGGGGGGGGGGGGGGCACTGCAAAGAACTACTTTCATGGCCCAATTCTAGAATGATGGTGACTCAATGTTGGCCAACAAAAATCCTGCTCACTGTGAAAAGATAAAGGACAGAACCCTGTGTATTTTTCCTTTATGGTGATTGGGTTTTTCACTTGGAAAAATAGATGTAAGATGGTTGGCTGGATGTGCCAACCTATTGTCACCTGGATGTACCAAAATCAGTTAATAAAATACAAGCAGCTTGTAGTTAAATGCAGGGAGAGAAAAAACAGAACTGCTAGTAGAAGGCTATGAGTTTGGAAAAACCTCTTTAGCCTGGCTCCTGTAGTGCTGGGGCCACTAGTTATGCCCTGGATGCCATGGCCAGGTATCCATCCCACTGTGTCATTTAGCTAGGCTGTTTTAAGATTTATAGCATGAGAAAAGGTAGAGACAGACAATGAAGGAAGTATCTAATTTACAATTATTGTAAACAACATTAATTTAGTGTTTGTAACACTGGTCAGTTACTGGTCATTCAGTACTTTGTGATCCCTGTTTTTGGAAACTATAAAATATATAAAAGAATAGCATTTTGAGCTATTCAAGCTAAGCTAAAACACCAAGCAGTAGTAGTAAGAAATATTTATAAATTAAACTCCAAACAGTAGTAAAAAATCTTGTTGTGATCAAAATTTCTTCACTTTCACTTTTGCGAATAAAAACTGCTTCACTTTCTTCATACCAAATTGTTGCAATTAAAAATAGCTTCACTTTTTAGCAACAAAACAACAAATCTTTATAAGGTGAAACTTACATAAATTGACAGATAAGCACTGTGCTTATGTAAAGAAACTAGAAATAAATCTTGTGTTAATACATATTTCAAAAATAAAGAACAAATCAACATTCTAATTCATTCTATAGAAATGCAAACATATAATTGTGATTGGTTAAAACTTAAATATCTCTTAGAATATATATTAGAATATATGTTTTTTTTAATATTCCAGTGGTTATCTTGCTTCCAGCTTCTGTGTGATTGAATGGAGTGTTTGCAGCATGGAAATTCGTAGTAAAACTTGTATTAGAGAACTTTAAAAAACTGATGTGCAATAAGACTTATAAATGCACCTATGAGGATTTAGTACTAGGGACCTGCGTGTTTGGTGTTTTTTATAGATACATAAATGTGTACCATTAGGTGTTAACTATCTAATCTACTATGTAGGCTCACCTGTCTAAAACACTTACTACACTGTCCATTGTCTGTGTGATTGGATGGAGAAACTGTATGTGGGAAATCAGGAAGTAAAATCTGACTGGGTAAAAAAATGAAATTCTGGTCTGCTATGGGTCTTATACAGGAGTGACCCTAGGTCAACTTGTGCCCTAGGCAAAATGGCTCCAAGGCACCCCCATCGCATTACCCAGTACCCCCATCCTCATCTACCTACACCAAATAAATACTGGAAAAGTGCCCCCTGCTAGACCGGCGGTCTAGGCGGCTGCCTAGTTGGCCTATACCTAAGGCTGGCTATGGTCTTATTACAAATACCAGTGAGGACTTTGCAATTTGGGTTACGTGTGATTGGTATTTTGTATATAGAAGCTAAATGCTGTCCTTGTTGGTGTACAGCAGATTATAAGTTAAATAACCGTGATTTTTTTAATCGCATTGGAGAATTTAAATAACAAGGAAAGCAACCCCACTTAAAAATGTCTCTATATGTTAAAAATTAATAAATATAGCTTATCTGCAGCACTTTCACTCACACTTCTTCAGATCTGCCTCTTGGGTAGAACCTTTTAATTCTAAAGAAAACTTTTTGTGCACAGATATACAATAACTAATAACCAATTAATAATTAAAAATTAATAATAAATAATTATATAAATGTCCGGCAAAGTCCCTAGTCCCTTTTTAAATGCTGCTTTTGCACATTTATTATAACCAAACAATATTCTTCTAAATGAAAACATTTTGAATACTTATGCTTTCAGCTCCTCATCTGGTAAACTATACAATTTAAATTATCCACAAAAAGTAGATGAGATATCTTTAAAAAATGTTGTTTTCTTGGAGTTAAGTAAACAGAATAATGTGTTAAGGACAAGACAGAATAGCACCTCTGATAAAGAATCACCTTGTAATATTCCCCCCTTTGAATTTTTATCCCCGGGATAATAATTTGTCATTTGACATGCCTCAGCTGTAAAGTAGTTTGCCATTGTTCCATGGTCACTGAAATGTAATTCAGCAGTGGAGGGTATATCTTATACATCTGCAAACATTCTTTTATCCATGAATGTGGGATGCTGTCAAAAATCTTTCTGTTAACCTATTTGTACCATACTTAGATTCTTTCCTTTTCACAACTCTCTGTTATGGCTTTGTTTTGGAACAAATGATCCTTTGTTCCATATGGCCTTCTTTTATTACCTTTTTTCCTGTTGCTATAATTGATTATTTTTCTAAGTGACTAAAATGCTATATCAGTTCCATTGTTTAATCTGTATATTGTTGGAAGGCATGTTATTGGTCGATAGTTCTTAGGTTGCTTGTAGGTTCACTCTTAAGAAGAAGTATTGTTTTGTTTTGTTTTGTTTTATTTTTTTCCTGTTGTTAATCAGTGTTTTTTTTCCAGGATGTGCATTCAAGTAATTCTTATTCAGGGTTAAATCTTTGTGTAAAGATGTCAATAACTTTACCCAGAAGCTAGGTACTGTGTCTGGGCCTAGGGTTTCCACTCAAGAGCTTTTCTTAAATTTGTCCCAGTTTCTTTGGCTGTTATTTCATCCCATTTCATATACTCTACATTAGAGCTCCTTCATGATTCTTTGACTTATTCTATCCATTCAGCATCCTTGTTATGTTCATCAGGGTCTTCAGAAATGCTTTGCAAGAATGTGCCTATTTCTTCTTCTGGTGATGTTTCTATTTCATTTTGTTTTGTTTCCCTGTTCTCTACAAAACCTGTGTGGGTTATCAATGAATTGCTTATTTTCTACTTTTACATTTTTTGCACAGCTTCTAAGTTTTATTCTGCTTGTACTGATATTTTTAGTTTATTATTGAAAATTGTATATGATAAATCCTGGCTGTTTTGATACTATGCATTGCTTTCACTGCATCTAAGTATGTTTGATGATTGTCTCCTTTTTTATATTCTTCTAACAGTGACACTTCTGATTTTAATTGCTTTATAGCATTCTCTATCCAGTGTTTCAATGATGGTGGTCTCATTTTCCCTTCCTTTAATTTGTTACTGTAAATGTTTATGGAAACACTTATCCATTATTAGTTTAGTAGTAATATAGCCTATTTATTTCTGTTATGTCACATATTTTTTAATAGTCCTGATTACTGAATCCATCTGTTTTGCCAGTGTTATAACATTTTGAGTCTTATTTACATTCTGTAATCTATTTCTATTATCTGTCTTTATATGTCTATCAATCTATGTTAAATAAAGCAGAACATATTCTTGCTCTCTGTTTCATGTGAATATTCTACTGAAAGAATTAGAGCATTTTCCTTTGACATATTCATTTCAGATGCATCCCGCCTCATCTGCTACTCCTTCATATGGGGACCACTGGTGTATCATTTCTCAACAGTACCTGAGTTATAGTACCTACTGTTTCCTTCTCCTTTCCTTGCTGTGAACCTTCAACTGCATTTTCACACTGATCTCCTACCAAAAGCTCCAGTGTATCACCATGAGGCAAATCTTCTTCCGCTGCCTCCCACTCCACCTGCTACAACTTAATCTGTGGACCTGTTGACCCATTTTGCTGAAGTCTCCACACTAAATCCTTCACTTTGCATATAATCCATAACTTCAGTTTCAGTTTGTTTAACTTCTACCTCTTACTCACCCCTTTTTTCTACATTTCCCCTTTGTGATCTTATTTTTTGCATTATGAAATTTTTCACACCATTGTGTCTTTTGTCTGTATTTCTTTTGAATTTGTATTGATTGGTTTTGCTTTGTCCATTGTATATATTTGGCACCATATCAGATCTATTTTTCTTTCCCATGTCCATATTTCTTTTGTTTACCTTTCAGAAGGCTCTGTTATTTGCTCTTTATACTTTCTCACATCCTCTGCCACTACTTTTTCCAGGCAGTCCAATATTTCTTTGTCTATATAAACTTTTTTTTTTATTATGTTTTAGTTTTTAATCTGTTCTATTAAAGAACATAAATTGTTTTAGTTGTAGATTTTAACACTTTTTGTTTTGCAAGTATATTTCTTTCTTTTGATTTCTTTCTTTTTTGAATTTCCTCTATCTGGAATTTGTGAGCTTCATGTGAAATAGTAACAATACATAATTTTGTTTGTATTATATATGGACCACTTTGTCATCTCTATGGCTCTTTTTTGCCCTGTCAGTTTTTATGGAGTATGTTTTACTTCTACCACAAAGGACATCCTCATTTTAAGCCTGGCCTAGCTCTGTGGTAGAAATGTTTCCATGAACTGAAGGCTCTAAGCTGCCTTCTTTTCCAGTCCTGGCACCATTATGTACACCAGGCATTGGGCAATTTTTTTATCCTTGATGTTCAAAAACTTGGTATTAGGGGTGGTGCGTGGCAACTAAAACTAGAAAAACTTGAACTGGAATGGCAACTTAAATTGAACGTACACAATTGGCCAGGCTTGAATAATTCTACATCGATTGCTAGTATTCTTAAGCTGAAATCTCTTATGAGATAGTAACAGTAGAGTACATACTGTTGTCATTATTTGACTAAGTAAACCAACACCACTCTCAACAAACCACGTATGTATGTTCAATATACATACCTTTTATGTATGGTTTTATGTTATTTTTATGTAAATTTATTTAACATAAATACAAATTATTCTAAGGAGATACCTTCTTAAACATAATTACATTAATAACATTTGTTTATTCATAAATATAAATTATTGTCAAAAGGGTATTTATTTAAATACAACTACATCAATTACAACTTATTCAATATTGTTACTAAAGCTTATTTTTAAATATTAAATTTTATATTCTATACATTTTAATATATATTACAATTTATCATCTTGATGTACGTATTTATCTTATATAGTATATTATACAGTGTATGTGGGTATCTTATAAATTATTTGTAGTATACATAAATTATTGGTAGTATATACACATCGACATAAACATGCATGAATGTAATTGCTTACTTGGTAAAAAAAAATAATATTTGTTGAATATTGGATTTAATTATTCTTAATATTGTCATTTTGTTGAAAGGAAACGTGTATTGTTAATAAGAGTAATTTAGTTTTTCGTCCCTTCTTCTTACAGAAGAATAACACACGAGCAAGGTTGAATATGCCAACCACCACATACAAACAAGTTAGATTTCATTTTTTAAAAAATCTTTTACATTTTAAATTTTAAATTTTATCCATGTATTTTATACACGCTCATTTTACGCAACACTGTATTTTTCCTCTTATTATTTTGGTGATACATTGTGAGCACATTTTAGCTTTGGGTTAACAAATGAACTAACAGGCGGCAGCCGTGGCTGTTTAAAATAGTTGTTTAAAATAGGTGTTATGGAACAACAATTTACTTATACATATACAAGCCTAGTGTAAGTATTTATACAATATAAATATGTTGTTCATTTGATGATTTGATGAAGTTAAAGTAATTGAGTTGATAGGATAGCGCTCACGGTGTATTATAGTGTTATGGATACGAATATTATGAACAGACGGGTTTAAAGTTTTTTGTATGGTTTTTATGGAGTTGACATCATCCAAACAACTAAATATTTTTATTTCACTTTTACTTTACTTGATGCATACAGGCACTCGGATTGATCGAGTTATGCAAATGGTGAATTATAAAGCTACTGGTACAAACGTTGCACAAATGGTTATCAAATATTTGGTTTCATCATTAGTTTTTATTTTTATTTTTTATTTTTATTTTATTTTTTCTTCATATTTACGATGTGTAGGTTTTGAGTCCTTGGGGTTCATGAAATGTTTGGTGTAATAGTACATATATTTTATCGAACATTGGAAGTGTTAATTACAAAACATGTGCTGATGTTTATTGTCATTGATTCTTAGGTTCATGATTTACTTAACTGTGTATTTTTAAATTAGATTTTTTGTAGTCAACCATCATTGCTTACATCATGGGTAAATACTATTTAAGTTACATGAAGTGATGTATCATTGTTTGAAAAAGTTTGGCAGGCGCCAAACGAAAGCGCTTATATTTCGATTTGTGGTGTTTTAAGTTTTGCAATTAAACTTCTTGGTCCAGTCTGTTGTTCGTTGATTATTGGATTGTTTGTTTGCTGCTCTTATTGTCTTAATTTTTTTATCCTGGGACCTATGCATCCAGCCATCTGGTCTCCTGTATGTACTGTGCAGTCTGAAAGCAAATGCTGCTGCTGATGGCTGGGGCTATATTATAACAACAAAGTTTAGAATTACAAATGCTCTAAATATCAAAAATGCCAGCCCTCGAACTTGCTATTGTGGGGGGCTGTCCCCCCCAATACATATATATACCAACTCCGATATTGAACTACAGTGAGGAAAGGGCAAATATTCTGATCTTCCCTGTACTATGATCTCACAAAAAGCACTTAGAGGTCCACCATTTTCAATATTTGGAGCGTTCCCAATTTTAAACTTTCATTGTTATAATATGGACCATGATGGCTATGTACAATCTGTTTCTGTCTCACTGTACACAAATGTTTGAATAACAGGTCTTAGATTGTATTAGAAGTAATGGTACAACTGTAGAAATCAAGTAATCTCTCTCTAAAGGGTAATTTTATGTATGACCAGGAAATTGGGCATTCAGAAATTTTATTTTTGATGAGTGGAATACCTGAGAAGCCTAAAGCAAAATGCAGTCTGCATATCACAGGAGAAGAATCTCTGAATGTTTAGAATGCATCTGCATTTCAACAAGCAGAACACCAGAATACTGCTGTAATGAGACAGACTTTTCAGTTACTGTGAGGAAGGGAAAATTGCTACTCATTCTTTATGAGTTTCTAGTGATTCTACTGATGTTTTTACTACTGAATTAAGATACCATGCCAAGGATCAGGAGTCTAGGGAAATGAAAAAGAAGAGAACAGATTTTATTGAAACTAGTCTACATGTTTATAATGAGTAACATATGGGAGGAGGTGAACAGGATCTACATCAAGGGGGAGTATGGACACTTATTCTGGTGTATGTATGTACTAGTGAACTCAGATGAGACTGATGAGGTGCAACTGCAAGCAGGTTGCTGAATGTTGTCAAAAAAGGAGCTAGTTCAAGATGGCCACTGTTCTGTAAGA
Organism: Protopterus annectens; assembly: GCF_019279795.1. Taxonomy (NCBI): domain Eukaryota; kingdom Metazoa; phylum Chordata; order Ceratodontiformes; family Protopteridae; genus Protopterus; species Protopterus annectens. The sequence goes on along the minus strand of NC_056725.1, from coordinate 1,448,056,291 downwards.
ACTGCTAGCACCCAGCTCTCTGAAATACCTGGGATTTAAACAAACCCAGAAGATAAATCTAAGTAAAAAATGCAAACTTTTCACTGAATACATCTCTCAGATAACAGTCAGCAACTAACAGAGGGAGAAAAACTGACAGATTTCTTTCTGAAACAACAGGATTAACTACAATTTTTGAAAAAAAGATGTGGTGCTAAGGCCCAATATCTGAACACAAAAACTGGAAATAACTTCAAACAGCAAAGATGTCGAAAGAGGAAAATATTACGAAAACCAGCACAACTAAGACTAAATTCTCAGTACTACCTTCACCTGAAAAGGATAAACTACCAAAAGACAGAAGACAACTAAACAATCAGACAGCTCTAAAACTGCAAATAAAAGTAAGACTGATCAGCCAGCAAATTTGGAAGACATAAAAACTGCATTGCTACCAGCAAGCAATAAAAGACTTATCCTTACAATTCCAAACCTTTGGTGACTCATTTAGCCAAATAATAACCAGAATGGAAAAACCAGAATCTAAAATAACTGAAAATAAGATAAAAATAGAATCTTGAACTCAAAGAACTGATTCTCATGACAACGAAATACAAAGCTTACAAGAAAAGTTAACAGACCTCGAAGCAAGATCTTGAAGGAATAATATCATCATCAGAGAAATACCTGAATCTGTCACTCACAATAACCAATCAGACAAATAATACATTTCCTGCTGGATCAATCTGAAGAAAGACATCAAATGACAATAGAAAGAGCCATAGAGCTGTGAGGGTAATGCAATCAACACTGAATCCAAGACCTGTGTATATTAAAATACTAAACTATCAAGATGTAAATAAAATCATCCTGGCAGCAAAGAAAAAAGGCACACTTACCTAGAATAATAACAAAATCTTCTTTGCCCAAGATCTTCCCATACAGATAAGACAACCAAGGCAACTCATCTCACCATACTGCAGATTTCTAATAGAGAAAAAAATCAAATTCCCGATAAAATACCCAAATCTATTAATTTTCTATGTTAAAGAAGTCAAATACATGGCCGCTAATCCCAAAGAGGCAAAAGAGACATTCCTGACCATTTTCAAGCAGATTCCACCTTCAGAAAAGAAATAAAAGTCAAAAACATGATAAACGCCCCTTGAGTAAAGAAACAAGCTGATTCACGAGCACTGTAGATGGGAATCCATTCCAGAGAACTTCCGCTGGCTGCCTAGGCCCTTAACTTTGCAAGTAAGCCATGAGAAGCACAGGAAAAGGAAGTATAGCCTGTGTAGGAACCAAAAATCAGCTGTCATTTCCAATGCACACATTTTAGGAAGGAACCACCTCCAGGGACTTTGGCTTGTAAAATTGTTCCCCCTACGAACTCAAGGGTTCCATTATGAAGACCAACCATATTAAAAGGACTGTTGTAAGATTCTGAAAAGACTTTTGTGACAAAAACGGAAATCAGCCTGCACCTCTCAAAGAAGTAAACAAGCATCAAATATGTACAACATCCTTCAAGCAAGACCTTGAGGAATTAAGGTACTGTTACACTGAAACACTCACTAAGACTGTACACCCATCACTATATGACTGAATGAAGAACTCAGCCTTAAACAATAAATAAGTAATAATCTACTAGAAACCAGTCTAGTCTGCAGACATATACTAGGAAAAGGACTAATGACTTGCATAAATGCTGAAAGGTGTTAAAATCAGAAACTTGCAAAGGTAACCTAATTATACTTAAAAACTGAAATGTAACCTGCTAAGCAAGCTGTAGATGAGGATCTCCCTGACCAAACTGTGAAATATATGTACATGCATATACCTTTTTTTTATCTCTCTCCTACCCAGGAGTATAGGTGCCAACAACACATTATATAACCAACATTTTATGTGTGGAAGGCTATATAGGCACCAATGTTGATTAAATACTGAGTTTATAAAGGGGAGGAAAAGTAGCAGAACAAAAGAAAAATGTAAATATGACAAGCTTGACATCTGATTAATAATACTGTGTTACACTACCTGACATAAGTTACTAAGAAATTGTTTATTAACATGCTGTTTTAAAAATACATCATTAGTAAGATGATACGTGCCAAGTACATATATTATAATCTGTACAGATAGATGCAAAAGACTAAATAGGCACCATAGATGTACAAAAATCTGAATAAATAAAGGGAAGGTTAAGTAATAAGGGGAAGGGAAATGTAAATATGTCAAGGTTGACAGCTAAACACTGATACCATGTTATGCAACTGGATATAAACTACTGACGAAATGTTTATGAATATGATGTTTAAAGTTACATTATTAGACAGATTATAGGTGCCGAGATTTTATTTCACAACCCATATAGATATATGTGAAAGACCATACAGATACCAGAGGAGTTTGACAAACTTGACATTAAAATAACAATATGATGTTACACAATCTGATATACACTACTGAGAAAATACTTTTAACGGACTGTTTTAAAAAAACTCTATCAGGAAGAACAAATCACAAGATAAAAACAATACATGCTGCACTCTAACTGAAACACTGCAAATGTATAATAGTTTTGTTGAAAGGGACTAGGGACTTTATTAGCAATGCTTTCTGGGGAACTAGTTTGCACAGCTTAGTTCGTATTGTATATAGTCACACAGGGGGGTTAATATATGACAAATCCACATGTAAAAAGAAAACACAACCAAAGATTAGATAGCAGAGTAATCCACATATTGAACCTTCACCTCCCCCCCCGATTATTCATGGTCCAGGGGTATAATGGATAGGCACAGAGAAGGGACAGGGATAGATAGATACTTTACACAACCATTACACACCAACCCTTATGAAGACTATGAATCCAAACTAACATACAAGACATATCTAATTAATATATTTAATAAATAAATGTGAGAACTAGAGTCATGGAATATTAAAGGACTCCAAAATGTGAAAAAAAGAAAATTCTTCCTACACCTTGCATTGAAAACCAAAGCCAATCTCATACTAATACAAGAAACACATTTGACCAGAGAGCAATGGACAGAAATTACCAGAAAGAAATGGATAAGGCAAATCATAGCCTCAGAGGGAAAAACAAACAGCGCTGGGGTGGCCATAATAATCAAAAAACAATTCCAGGAAAAAAATCCTTAAAACCAAAGCTGACAAGGAGGGAAGATGGTGTTACGTAACATTTACTAACCCTACATTACCAAAACCTATAATGGTTCTTAATATATATGCACCCTATAGTAACCAACAACACTTCTTTATGTCACTATACCCAACCTTAAACCAATTTAAAGACCACTATTTAGTGATTGGAGGTGACTGGAACACATACCAAAACCCAGAGAAGGACAAATCTAACTTGACTAAATTATATAATAAACAAGCATCTTTAGCCTTAAACGAATTCAAACAAGACTTCAAACTATATGACCCATTTAAATATGGAGATAATGATAAAATCAGGAAATTCACATTTTACTCGCAATGCCATAAAATGTGGTCAAGAATAGATTTTTTTTTAAATTTCAGATATATTTATTAACATGGACCCAACAGCAATTATCCACACCAGGTTTTTTTCGGACCATTCTAAAATCACACTGAACATGTACTGGGACAAAAAAATATCAAGAGAGAATAGAGGACATAACTGGTCATTAAACCCCAATTTGCTCTCCAAAATAGAAGTGATAAAAGAAGTAGAAGAAATACTAAAAACATCTCTTGCTAATACTCTCATCTCTCAAGTACCAATGGACATAGAATGGGCCACGACCAAAGCACAAATTAGAGGAGTATTTATTAAAAAAGCAGCATATTATAAAAAAATACAAATGAAAGAGGAACAGACACTGAAAGGGAAAATAGAGCATCTTGAAAAAGAAGTACTAAGTAATCCTAAGAAACAGACAGAGGAAGAACTCTTAAAAACACAGAGACCTTTATATGCTAGAATCCAGAAACCTATCATTCTAGGAAGCTAGGATACTAGCCACCTATGCAGAAGAAGCACAAATCCCATCTAGAGCTCTAGCCAGAATTATCTCCCAACATAAAACTGCCTCCAAAATATCAGAAATAAACCACAAGGACAAAAACTACACAAAAAATGAGCACATTGTCAAAATATTTGAACAAATATACTGTCAGATATATGGAGAGCAAACATTACAAACATCAAAGGAAGATATAACTCTTTTCCTTCAAAAACTGAAATTCCCCAAACTAGAACTAGACCAACAAAAAAAAAACTAACTGAACCTATATCCGTTAATGAGATAATTACAAAAATCAAACACTTAAAAGCACACGAAGCACCGGGACCAGATGGTCTCACCTCAGAATTCTACAAAGCGCTTACCCCCTTGATAGCTAAACTACTACATTATATTTTGAATTATATAATAAACAATAAAATAAATGACATCCACTTCAATGCATCTAAATCCATCATTATATTAAAAGAATATGCTGACCCCAAAAACCCTGACATCTACAGACTCATCTCCGTCTTAAACCTGGATACAAAAATACTTACCTCAATACTTGCGAATAGATTGAAAAACCTGATAGAGAAAATCATTTCTTCAGAGCAATCTGGATTTACACCACATAGAAAGACTAGTAACAACACACTAACATTAGATGTGCTAATCTCCTATGCAAACCGCACCAATACCAACATCTATACAATGGCAGTAGATGCTCACAAGGCATTTGACAGGGTCAACATAGAATTCTTTCATCAAACACTACCGTACTTTGACATACCTAATAACTTCATACAGATCATCCAAACTCTCTATAGTAATCCCTATACATCCCTATATATTAATAAAACATGGTCAAATAGAATTCTGATAAAAAAATGGAACAAGGCCAGGATGCCCGTTATTACCCTTTCTTTTTAACCTATACTTAGAACCTCTATTCTTACACATTAAACAAAATACATACCATAACCCCCCCATCAGTACACAACTTCAAAATATATCTCACCACTTTTGCAGATGATCTGAACATATACTGCATTACACCAAAGTCAGATATAAACAAAATAATAACTGCAATTGAACAATTCTCGACTATGTCTAACTATAAACTAAATCTTAATAAAACCAATATTTTCCCCTTAAAAATACCCAAACACATCTCATTAATACCACTTTTGGACACAATAAAAATAAAAGAAGAAACTAAATATTTGGGAATTACTTTTTTCCAGAATAAACAAGATTTCTACCAATATAATGTAACTCTCAAATGGCAAAACATAATGCAAGATTGTAAAAGGTGGAACAACCTAAAACTACCATTCATGGTGAAAGTTTCAATAATAAAAATGAATATTCTGCCTAGACTAACATACATTTTCATGACATCACAGGTAATAATACATAATAAACTCTTTAACCAAATGCACACCTTTTTGGCAAAGTTTATATGGGGAACCTAAGAAAGCCAGAATTTCCTATCCAAAATTAACACTGCCTAAGAAAAAAGGAGGACTGAATCTACCAGATTTTAAAACCTATTACTCTATCATTAACACCAACAGAATACTAAAAATAGCTGAACATGATCCGACAAAGAAAAACTGGTCTCCTCCTTGGGTGACAATATATTATAGATATATTAAAGCACTAGGTATTAATCCTAAAGGACTCCCATTCCTGGATCAAAAAGAAATACAAACTTACAACATTTTAGATCACCTAAAACACTCTATCAACATAACGCAAAAACTGTTTCAATCTTTGAACCTTGGACAAGCCATAACAATACTACAACCTCTCCATAAAAACCCAAACCTAAAAATAAATAACAAAATGCTAGACTTAGAATGCTTTCTGCGTCTAAAAGACAAAACAATCCAATATATCTTCCCATTTCTTAATAGTACAATACAGGAAATCAGGACTAACCTAAATCTCTCCAAATCTTACATAATATTACTAAGACAAATCAAAGAACTGTGTTCCAGTTACCTCCAAAACACTACTATATCCAATAGTGACAGAAACTTGCAATTTGCTTTGGAAAACTATTCTTTAGACAAGGAAAACTGTTACTAATTCATATAAAATGATAAGCGAGATTAAATTCCAGAAGGAGCTTCTTTTTTCCAACTACTGGAGAAAAATAAAACCCTCCATAGATGACCAACAAATAACCCAAGCAATTAGTTTAACACTGAAGATCATACCACTTAAAAATTACCTACACGCAGCTAATGATTAATAATAACTCATACTTCACACCTGCAATCCTTCACAAATTCAATACATTGAGGTCACCACTATGCCCGCAATGCAAGGACCAGACAGCCGACCTATTGCATATATTTTGGAGTTGCAAATATGTGTACTAATTATGGAATTATCTCAAAGTACAGTTACAAAAGATGGGCTACCAAACATCAAAATTAACATTGGAACTTGCCTTATTACACATTCTTCCACCTAACATCCACAAAAAATAAGCAAATACACTTGTAATAATTTTTCTACTAATGAAACTATATATAGCTTTCAAATGGCTAGATCCGCTGAATATATCTTGGGAAGATTTTAAACAAATAGTCATAAAACATCTCTTAGCTCACAAAATAGTAATGGATAAAAGAAACCAAAACATAAAGTCCAGAGAAATTTGGGAACAGACCTTTAATATAATATTTGCATAATCAACCACATAGCAACTTAAGAATATACTTTAATGGAACCTAGAAACTCATACAGGATTTGACAGACTAATCATAGTTTGGGTATTAAGAATGTATGCGTTATTTTTGTATAACCATTGAGCTAATGGTGAAAGCATCTGTGTAAATAATGTAAATAAATGTACTGGCCAAGGCTTTTGCCACCACCATAGTGCCTTTTTTAGGCAAGGCTCAAAAGACAAACCCACCTCCGTAAACAGCACAAGTAACAAAAAACTGAGGGTAATGCTACTCAATGCCAGAAGTCTAAACCTCAAAATGCATGCACTTGAGGAACTCCTCAGTATGGAGAAAATTGATATATGTGCAGTAACAGAAACCTGGTTTAAGGATCCAGAGAGCACCCCAGCACTACCAGGCTACAACTCATACCATACATTTTGACCACAGAACCCAAACTGAAATACAAAAGGCGGGGGCGTATCCATATTCATCAAGGAAACCCATACCTCCATGTTAGTGGCACAGCACGATGCTTCAGAGATCATCCATGTGCAACTAACAATGGGAAAAACTGCAATTCAAATTGTAGCTTGCTACAGATCACCCAACATGTCCCAGGACCCCCATTCTGCATTTCTGGAAAAAGTGGGAAACATAAAGGTCCTACCAAACACCCTAATATTGGGTGATTTCAATTACCCAAGCATTAACTGGGAGAACTATTCAAGTACTAACTCCCTTGCCCAACTTTTTCTAGAATTTATAAACTCAAACACCCTGGTTCAACTGGTCAACACTCCCACCAGAGGTGACAACATATTGGACCTGGTCATCACCAACATAGGCGACCAGTGTTCCACACCAGAGGTCAACCCCTCACTGGTTAGATCTGACCATAAACAAATCCCTTTGGATATCCATATTCCGCCGCCAACCCAGGACAAGAAAGCCACCGTGAAAATCTTTTCAAAAGCAAACTTCACGTTACGTAAGACCGAGGTGGAAAGTTTCAAAGCCCTCGAGCTGAAGGATAACACTGTCCAAGCTGCAAAATCCTCTACTAATGCATTCTATGGGCAGCTACAAGAATGCATGCATCGTCCCATCCCAAGCAAAACCAAGACTCACTCCTCCAAGGAAAGGAAATCAGTCTGGTGGACTCCTTCCATAAACAAGCTATACAATAGAAGGAGGAAACTAGTACAGAAAAGAGTAAAATCCCAAGAAGGGAAGACATCCTTGATCAGTATCAGCAAGAAACTACGATCCCTTATAAAATCATCCAAGGTGAGCTTTGAAAGAAAAATTGCCAAGGACTCCAAAGATAACCACAAGGCATTCTTTAGCTATGTCAAGAATCTAAGTGGCAATGCTCATATCTGCTCAGAGTTAGTGCAGAATGGCACAAAATACACTGAACCGACTAATATCGCCAACATCCTGGCAGACAGATTCAGTGCAAACTTCACCCCCCTCTCACCCCCAAAAGGGCCCATAACAATACCAGAAGAATGTAGAGTCCCTGAAATCACAGACACTCAGGTAAAAACAGCCCTCTCCAAAGCCAAAAACACAGCATCAATGGGACCGGACGGTGTCCCAGGCTGCTTCCTACATGAGCTCAAAGATGAACTAACCCCTCACCTAAACACACTGTTCAAATTCAGCCTCTCCAAGGGCTACATACCGATAGAGTGGCACACAGCAATGGTTATTCCACTTCACAAAGGTGGAGCCACAACAGACCCCAGGAACTATCGCCCTATAAGCCTGACTAGCTTGGTCTGCAAGGCTATGGCTCGCGTCATCATGGAACTCATTAGCAGAGACATTGGGAACCTCCAAACACTGGACACTACCCAGTTTGGCTTTGATAAGGGCAGATCATGCCTCCTAAACCTGGTGGACTTCTTTGAGACAGTTACCAAGGCTATAGATGAGGTAAAGGTGGTACATACAGCCTACCTAGACTTCACTAAGGCTTTCAACACCATTCCCCATTCTGGTATTATAGACAAGCTCACCAGCCTGAACATAAACCCCTACATCACAAGATGGGTTGCCAACTGGCTCACAGACAGAACCCACGTGGTGAGAGTTGTGGGAGCTAGGTCTGACTCTAAACCAGTTACAAGTGGCATTCCCCAGGGCTCAGTCCTAGGACCCCCCCTGTTCGGCGTATACTTCTCAGAGGTACAGGCAAGCACAGGAGAACTATGGCTGACCAAGTTCGCAGACGACTGCAAACTAGGGGCTATAATTGACTCTCCCGATGACACAGACATCCTTCAAAAGGGTCTCACTAAGATGGATACCTGGTGTCAAAATCATGGCCTCAGGCTAGATGCCAAAAAGTGCATGGTCATCCCCATTGAAAAAAACAAAGTACCCACAAACTACCACATGGGTGGTAGTCCCCTAAATACAGAAGACATAATAAGGGATCTGGGGACCCAAGTAGATAGTAATCTCACCTTTGATAATCACATTGCCAATGTGGTTAGAAAATCCTTCTATGTGGCCCACCTAATCACAAAAGGGTTCACATTCAGATCAAAAGAGGTCATTGTGCCCCTCTACTCATCACTCATCAGACCCATCTTAGAGTACAATGCCCTATTTGGGATGTACCTTACAAGACACCTGCAACAGCTGGAAAGACCACAGAAGTACCTTACCAAGATGATCAATGGCCTCAAACAGATTCCCTATGCAGCTTGACTGAAGAAACTACAGTTGTACTCGGTTGCATACCGCCTACCCAGAGGTGATCTCTGTCTGACATACAAGGCCATGTCCAACCCAGAATTGATGGACATGCTCCACCTAAAGAAAACCTTATCCTCTCAAGCAGGGGCGACCCGTGCTATTGGACTGCCAGAATGCAGCCCCCTCAACTTTAAAATAAAAAATAAAAAAGAAATAAATAGAAAAATAAAATTTTAAATTCGCAGACTTCGCGCATGCGCACTAGTCTGGACTGCTGCTGAGACAGTCTGGAGCATGCGCAGATGTCTCAGCAGCAGCCCTGACTGGGAAACATGGACAACAAAGCTCACAGAAGTCTATGCAGTTTTAAACTGCATAGACTGTCCTGGGAAAATGCGTCCTGCAACATCAGCAGTCAGGAATGTAGGAGGGTCTGGATTGGAGTTCGCTGCAGTCTCATCAGGGGAAGATCTCACGACAGGCAGGGTCGGATTTGCGCGGGTTTTGGATAGGGATCGGATGTGCAGTGGTGGTCATTTACTTACTTTGGGTTTATGGACAGGATTTACAGTGGTGTACTTTTGAGTTATGGACTACAGGTGTGTGTGTGTGTGTGTGTGTGTGTGTGTGTGTGTGTGTGTGTGTGTGTGTGTGTGTGTGTGTGTGTGTGTGTGTGTGAAACTGCCCCAGGTGCAATATACAGTAGGGAATACCTCAGGCTTGAACCCTGTATCTTGTATGCAGGTGCTAAAGACCTGAATTCCCTACCCACCACCATTTGTAAAAAAAAATTGCAGATTTTTGCCTCATATTTGATCTGATCTATTCCTCATAATATCTGTGGTTTGTAAATATTGCAATACTTGATATTTGATGGTGCAATGGTAGCATTGTTGCCTCACAGTTGCAGGTTTTTGAGTTTGATTCTTGGCTGGGCTGCCTTATTTGTAGGGGGGATCTGTATCTTCTCCCTGTGTTTGTGTGGGTTTGCTTTTGTGTCCTCCCATGTTACAAAGACATGTCTCCATTATTTCTTCCTGGGCCTCTGCTGAAAATTGTTTTTTTTGTTCCAAGTCAGACTGTCCTGATTAACAAATGTTAAACAAAATTGACAGGCATTTGAATTTCAGACTTCAGGTTTCTGAATGTTTACTTCCTTACATATTTGATGGTGCAGTGGCAGTATTGTTGCCTCACAGCTGTAGGTTTTCTGGTTTGATTCTTGGCTGGGGTGCCTTCTGTGTGGAGTCTGCATCTTATCCCTGTGTTTGTGTGGATTTGCTCTGGTGTCCTGCCATTTTACAAAGACATATGTCTACAGTATTTCTCCCTGGGCCTCTGCTGAAAATTGTTTTTGTTCCGTCAGAAGTAAAATTGACAGGCATTTGAATTTCAGACTTCATATTCTTCAGAAAATACATAGTAAAACAACTTTTTATTCTAGCAATAAATATATAGTAACACAACCTTTTATTATAGCAATTTTTTAAGTTTATAAGATGACTATTTGAAATTTGTCCTTATTTTTGGGACTGTAATACCCTGTTATTGGCTTTGTCCAGGTTTTTTGTGCTAAGGTTGAAAGCTATGGCAAGAACTGAATTAACTGAATATGTTTGAGGGCTGTATTCCCTCATTACTGGGTTTATCCATGTGTTTTGCACTAAGAGGTTGACAGCTATGGTGAGAACTGAATTCATTAAATGATAGCCATTTAAGTTTCAGTCTTCCTCTCTTTTACAAAGCAGCTGATTTGGTGTAGTGGTATGTTGCTCTGACTGTTTTGCACAGGGACCTTGGCAGTAAAATGTATGGTGGTAACACAGCATTTTATTCTAGCAACTTTCCAAGATTATACAAGCAATGTTTAATGTGTCCCTGGTTTTTGGGCCTTTGACCCCCCCCCCAATACATTTTGGCTTTTTCCAGTTTTCTTGTGCTGCGAAGTTGAGATGCAGTTGAGTATTGAGTAGATTTTACAAGGAGCTGAGAGCTGCAGGGGAACAGGAGTTTAGTGTTGCTTAAGTGAAGTCGGTTTGCCTTGTTAATAGCACAACAGGTTGTATACTTGCTTTTGATGCAGAAGGCTGTGGGTTCTACTCCCACAAGGGGTGGATGCTGCCGTACTGAGAATGTTCTTCTTGGTGAAGATACTAACTATGAGTCTGTTATCAGTTTGTCATCCATTTCCTCTTGCAATATTACTAGCTTATCATTTTTTGAATGTAATATAGGCAATTTATTCCTGAGGGGCAACAGACACTTTATTTTTCGATGAAACCATGAAATATAAAGGTGTTTGCTAGCAGCAACCTATTCATTAGTTACAGATTTCTTTAATGTGGAATTATTTAGATGACTTTTACTTCTTCAGAGATTGTGCATATTTTCTGATAATGGACTGTAGAATTGTGCATATTTACTGATAATGGACTGTAGAATTGTGCATATTTACTGATAATGGCGGACTGTAGAATTGTGCATACTTACTGATAATGGTGGACTGTGGAAGTCTGAGTAGACTTTTATGATAAATGTTCTGAACTGGGCAGTTTTGCCATTATGGGTGCATGCGTTTTGTTTCATTGCTTTCTGGAAAAATGTTCAAAACAAATTTAAAACGCCCTGTAACAACTGTACTGTATTGTACAAGGAATATAATTTAGTACAATGAGGAAGGTGTATCAAAGAGCACATGTATGTTTCATATGCAAGGGGCCTATGATTTGAAAACAGCCCAAAATTAATCTTTATCTGCCACTGGCAAAATGTATTTTCTTTGAATGTGGGTTTCAATGCTGTTTCAATGAATGTGAGTTTCAAGGGCAGAGAAGTTTTAATGCTAAGTTTTCATTGTGAGACTGCATTGCTTTGTTTAGCAGATTACTTAGTGTTTGTGCTGTAAAATACAAAATAAAACTTTCAAATGAAGCCCAACTCATCATAGAAGTAAAGCAGTATGCACATTAATGTTTATGGTAAATGGAGTGAAATAGCTAAGTAATGGTTTATTGGAATGTCTGCAGAGGCTCCATTCAACCATTATTTTGTCAGGGGGGAAGGGCAGCAAACTCAGACAGGCCCAGCTGAACTGTACCTCCCAACTGTCCAGATTTTCAAAGAATGAATAGATTTTTGCTTCTTATTTTTGGTTTGTTCTTCATAAAATTTGTACTTTTCTGGCAAATCATTTAGGAATTAAGTCACTAAATAATGATACACTGAGTTTCAGACTTCATAACCTTCAGAAAAATGCATGCTAAAGTAAGAACTGTTATTCTATCAACTGTCTCAATTTATACAAGAGCAATTTTTAGTACTGTTTATATGTTCCCCCAATACATTTGGCCTTGTTCAGATTTACTGCATTAACAGGTTGAGAGGTACATGCAAATAAATTGCTTTATAGAATTAGGCATAGCCAACCTCTCAACTGTCCCCGATTTTGGCTCAAAATGTTGCTCTTCCCCCTAATAATCCCTCCGCAAAATAGCAATTTTGGAAGAAAACATAGAGGGTTTACAATTAAGAAATAACTGTAATAATCAAAGTTATAGATTACTTGAAATGCATGTAGATTATTTTATTTTGTCAGCTGCTCAAGTTAGCAGTACTAATATTAAAGTGTCCCTTCTTTGACAGGTTCCCAGCTGTATTGTGTGGCTATTTTATATTTTGCATCACATTTTTGGTCCATTTTTCATAAAATTGTGTTTTTTGGCAAATTAGTGACAAATCACTAAAGACTGAAGTTAGAAAATAATGACAGACGTTTGAGTTTCAGATTTTATACCCTTCAGAAAATTCATACTAATGCAAGACCTATTCTATTATCTTTCTAAGTTTATTAGAGCAATGTTTAAAAATTGTCCTTATTTTTGGGCCTTATGACAGAAACAGTCTGGTTTCTGTCATATTTTGTACTGTTGATTTATGCTTATTACTCAGATTTATGCTTATTACTCAGAAAGTGCCTGTTGCTCTGTGTTTAAGTAGCAATGCTTTAATGATAATAAGGTAAGCTTGTCTGAGATCGTAAGATGCAAGTAAGCTTTAATAAGCATACTGTTAAAAAATTGCCAACATTGAAAGCCTTTCTGTTGTTGCCATGTAGAGAATACTTGAATAGATAATGTATAAGCCTTGGGTATTAAAGGACAGGATTCCATTATTTTAAAAAGCTCATTACACTTGTTGGAGACTTCTAGTCATCTCTACAGACTTTACCCGTAAACTAAACAGAATGCCAATCATGTGTGGTCCATAACCTGTACAGTAATCCTTTAAGCAATGTATCTTGAGCTTGTTTCTTGTTTGCTTTTCATTTTTTACTTTGATCATGTTTTCCACATGAAACAAGTAGATAGTTGTCAGGCAGCAGGTCTTTTTTGGATAAGAAACATTTTTACAAGTGGGGGCATCACAGAGATTTCTACTTTCAGCATGTTACTTGGTACTTTAATAAAGCTGAATATAAATTATAATTAGAACTGCAGTGCAAGGAGAAGTGGTTTGAGTTGAGTGCTTCTGGTTTTTCTTATACTTGATTTTGACTAGCATTCCAGTAATGTATTTAAAAAGTAATTCATTTTTTCATGCCTCACAACCTTTTGTTTCCATCTAGATATTAAGTAAGCTGTCATGCAGCCAATGCATTGAAATATTTTTATTCTTCTACACTTATTTTTGTCTTGATTGGACTCTCATAATGATGGTTTGCCACCCAGGGCAGCGTATTTAATTAAAGTTAGTTTTTGTGGTTTTAGCTCCTCCCCTTTCTAGTTGACCACACCCCTTCCCCTTGACCCCACCCATTCAGCTGTCTCCTGCAGCCCCCCTTTGATTTGAAGTCACCAGCCACCACTGCTCTCAAGCCACATGCTCTAGGGATTTAAACCTCACCACAACAATAAATAGGATGTGCTGGAGGGATAGATTCCTGTCCCAGAGACTTCCCATGCTTTGGAACAAGATCCAAATCTACATTAGGCAGAACTCCTCGCTAACACTCTTCAAAAGAAACCTTGACGAGTGGATGGGAAACAGAATGTTTACCTCAGGGAACACTTCAATGGCTATGCTGGACAGAGGCACAGGGAACTAATCGAAGGGGGCTGCGAAAGCCAACACATTCTAGCTAGGCTTATAAATGCCTTCGGGCAGATAGTCTAGTACCCACCTATGAACCTATTGTATGACCTACACCTTATGGTATTAATACTAATGTATAACATACTCCTATGGTCATGTTGTAAAGATTGAAATGTTTGTGTCATATATAATTGTAATAGAAAAAGAAAAATTATTCGAAAAAAAAAAAGGAGCTGAAGTTAGCATACTCATAAGGTTTGTCTGTACTGTCAGCCAGCATACAAAAAAAGATGTAATTAGGTAGTATAATGACTGTATATAGCAGAGGAACAGAGAAAAGTCTAATAATTTGTTGGATGCTGGAATGACCTGAAAGAAAGCTTCACTATTTGCAAGAAACAGGGTACATTTTACTTCATAAGGGACAGCTGTGCTTATTGCTGGTTTGGAAAGGGTCATTTCAATGATTATACCTTTAAGCTGAGAGGGGCTGTGAGTTGGAAGAAGGGTTACAGAAGAAGAAAAGGGGTGAGGCAATAAGAAGACTGTAAATAGGGGATGGAGGACATAGCAGAAGAACAAGAAAGGATGACTTGGACTCTGGTTGCGTAGTCTTAATCTGCAATGTAAGTGGTCAGTGAAGGATGATGGGAGACCTGCAAGCAGTGATGCAGAATGGGAAAGTAGACAAAGCACGGAAACAGTGGTCAATGAAAATAGGAGATAGGACATGGAGGTGTTTGGATAATGGTTGTTCAAGATGTCAGAGAAGAAAGGAAAACTGGCTTGTAATAGGAATCTTCACAAAGGAAACTATCACATGTAAGATCAGAGAGGAAGGAAACACCAGTCCAAGAGTGGTAAAAGAGTACACTCAGGGTTAGAAGCAGACCTCTTGACCTCTCAACTATCCCTGTTTTGGAAGAGTGTACCTATTTTCAGAATTATTTATCTTACACATAATATACATATTTTTGGAGATATGTCCCTATCTTAATTTACCCCTTCACACAATTTTCAGAAATAAACCTCATTATTTGTGATATCTGAAGATGTCTAGTCATTATATGACCAAAGCACTACTGGTACCAATTTGATGAAAGAGGACACACACACACATCTGACATCTCCCTTTTTCAGGTGAAAACAGATGACCTTGTAGTGTAGAATTTTAGACTATCTCTTTGGTAATGTACTAATATTTTTCATTCATTTTTGTCAGTGTGTTTTTATACATGTTTCTAAACGATATCTCACATTCCTACGGGAAGCAAAAAGAGTTATTCACCACTTCTTATAAAATGTTTATGCTAATTAGATGTCTAGATCATTTTCTTGATATATCTACTTTTCAAAGGCAATTGTACATATTTTCAATGTCTACAGGTTGAGAGGTATGGTTAGAAGATAGATTACAGGCTCTGGCAGTCAAGCTTCAAGAAGTAGGGGGAGCTCTCGTAAACTGATACAGTGTATGATGTGCTAGCCACAATATGAAAACTGGTGGATGTAGTGAATAATACTTGTGTGGGATCTGAATCCATCAGGAGTAATCTGGAACAGTGAAAGCCTCACTGTAGAGAAGGAGAGGAAATCATCTGAGGTCTTAGACAAAAATCAGTTCAACCAGCTGGTTAAGAATTGTACCAGAAAGGGTATTGTTCTAGCCATTGAAGAGGAAGCAACTGACATCCATGTTAATTGACTGTGAGCCAGCAGTGATCATACCACTGTACACCTTAGAGTGGAGAGGAAGAAGACAAAAATAAAACAAAGACAAAGGTATGGGATTTTCATGAGACTGCATTTTGCTGTGCTGGATAAGGTACTCCAGGATGAGTTAAGAGATTGAGAGTAAAATAAAGGATTAAATAAGCCATAGGAATGAGTCATGGATGTATTTCTCAGGCAAAGTCCAAGGCTGTGAAGACTAGTCCAAAAGGAAAAAAAGGAAAGTGGCCAATTTGACACTAGTTATTAGAGCAAAGAACAGGGCCTATAAGTGATAGAAAGGAGGGCTGGGATGTGGAAGATGCACAAGGAGGTTAGGTGAAAGATAACAAATATGCCAAGGATAGCAAAGGCTGAATCTGAAAGTGAGTTTGTATAAAGGAGTAGAAGGGAAATAATGACTTTTAGGTACACTCGTAAGCAAAAGAAGGAAGGGAGGGACATGTCTGGCCATGATGAGCAAAGATGTCAGGAAGATCACAAAAGATGGGGAAAAACAGAAGTACTGAATGGGTACTTTACCACAGTCTTCACAAAAGAAAACTAAAGGAGTGTGTTCTGCTAGTAGAAATGCAAGGCAGAATGAGAATAATGAAAGGTGGACACCAGAAAAGACTTGGAGAAGGTTCAACTGAAGCTGAATGCTCTAAATGAAGATTACGTACAAGGACAAGATATTCTTCTGAAGTCTGTCCAATGTGTTAGTAGACACTCTGAAAGAGAGCAGCAACATATCACTAGTTAGTGCAAAAGTGCCATAAGAATGGATGACAGCAGTTATGGTACCTTTACAGAAGGGACTAGAAAAGCTGTTGAGAAAGTTACGATGAGAACTTTTGTAGCATATCTATAAGAAAACAATCTCTAGGACAGCAATGAACAAAGGGTGACAGCCAGAAGGAGCTGTTAGTCAAACCTGATTCAGTTTTATGATTTGGTTAAAGGAGAACTTGACAATGGCCTTTTGAATATGTTCCTGAGAAGGCTGATAGGAAACGTGAGAGTTTGGGGTAATACCAACACTGTATAGTTGTGTGGCTGAGTGTTGGGAGCAAATGAGTTGTGGTAAGAGAGGCAATGTCAAGAATTTGGACAGTGACTAGTTCAGTACCACAGGGCTCTTACTGGTCATGTTGTTTGTCCTAGAAATATCTGAGTGAAAAGATATTGCTGAAAGATAGGATGTGAATAAGAGGCTAGATAAGGGTTGGGAAAGGTTGACTACATTATTTATTTATTTAACATTTGTTTACTGGGAAAGTCTGAATTGGAACAAAGCCAATTTTCAGCCAAGGCCTGGGAAGAAATGCCCCAGACATGTCTTTGTAACATAAATGGGCGAAAGGTGACACTTGAGGTTCAGTGTAAACTGTTGAAGGCCCCCTGACCATCATAGTAATGCCTGCTAACCCTAATCCTTAACCCAAACCCAGCCTCTGCCTCTAACCTTAACCCTATACCTTACCTTAGAAAAACCCTTTATATAATACTACCACCATTCAGACAAATTAGAGCTTAATATTACGGAAAGTTTTTGGTGTAAATATTGCACAAGAAGATTATTTTCCTTTTCTGATATTTTCTGATTGTGTTGTATAGGGTTTTGGTAGTATGTTCAAAATACTTTTGTTGATGTCTTGGATTTGGCATTTAGACATTTGAAACTTTAACACTAGAATCTGACACAAACAACACATACACACACACACACACACACACACACACACACACACACACACACACACACACACACACACACACACACACACACACACACACACACACACACACACACACACACACACACGCACACATAGATTTACAGTATACATACATATATATATATATATATTTTTTTTTTATTATTTTTTTTTTCTTAATTGTGCCTTGTCCTGTTCATCAGTATCATCAGTATTGTAGTTGTTTGTTGCAAACTACAGTCCTTTTCCCAACTGTACCTGTCTGCCCTGGCTTCAATTACCCTTTTTTAACTTTGTCCTCACCCAAGTTCCGTAGCTGGTCTCTACTCATATCTAACCAAATGTCAGCTATCATGTGCTATGCCATGAATGAATATGTGTTTTTGTCATTCATGTTTTTCTATCATTAGTACACCACACCTGTATTTTTGCATCTATACTTTTTTGCCCATAGCTGATGTACCATTAATTGCCACAATTTCTTCCTACCATGCCCCCTACTTACCAATCATTCACTCTTTTTTTTTTTTTTGATTTATAGCTTTTTTATATTTCTTTTTAATTATTAATATAGGAAATCATAGGATCAATGGAAGTTACTAGGCTATTGGCCCTGGGGCCCTTACAAGCCTAGACAAGAATTTAGCCCATGTTCTGACAAGTCAGCACCCAAATGCCCCTGTCCAACAAGGACACAGGTGGAATCCCAGGGGTGTGTTTTCTGTCCCTCATCCAGTTACCCAGGTTGCACTTAAAATGGGTCAATGTGGTACTCTGCTTGAAATGAAGAGGAGTCAATTCCACAGAAGGGGGACTCTTTGGGACACAAATCTGTCCCACAAACAAGTCCTATTGATGTCACAGACCATGTTGAGGTTGTGTGTGTGTGCAGATTACTCGAGTGGAGCTTGACTTGCAGATATGCAGCAGTCCCATCAAGGCGGGGACTGAGATTGCTTTGTACGCCAGGTAAAGATGACCTCTGAGGAATCTGCATGAGACTGAGTAGAGGGGCTTTTAGCCTATCTGTGTAGGGTAGATGTTTGAGGCCCTGGATCCTTCTGATGAGGAACCTCTGTGGTCTCTCCAGCTGCTGCATGTGCTTTGTAAGGTACATGCTGAAAGGGGCGTTGTACTCAATAATGGATCTTATAAGGGAAGAATACAGGGATGTTATGACCTCCTTGTCCCTGGATGAGATACCCTTACTAATGAGGTGGGCCATGTACAAAGCTTTCCATACAATGGATGCAATATGGTGGTCAAAAGTCAGTTTGCTATCAACCTGGGTGCCTTGTTCCCTCACAACTGATTGTGTGCTTAGGACCTTGTTATTAATTTGATAAGTTGTGGGGGAATCACTCTCCCCGAAGGGGACAATGATGCATTTTTTGACATTCTGTTTGAGTGAAGAAGGATCAGCTTCTAAGAGACTTGAACCCTCAAGCCTTAGCACTGCCAGTCCTGAAAAATTACCATGGAGAGCCACAATCCTCTTCCCAATAATCTCTTAACTTATTCGGCACTGCACTTCTTTGTGACCCAGAGGATACACTTCTTTATTCACTTGTTATATTTTTATTTTATTTCAGTCAAATTTTATTAGTATTCCTATTTTGTTAAAGACTTTATTTTTATTTATTCTTTATTAATTGAATCAATTGTTTCTAAAGCATAACAATTTAAATGCTCACCTGCCCTGGTCATCCATTTACCATTCCGTAAAGTTCAACCCTTGCAATTATAATCTGAACTTTGGAAGCACTCATATTGACATCCATTCTCAACTACAGACCATTTGATCATCTCCAAGTGGATCCAGCCCTCACTAAAGCAACTTCAGCTGCACAAAATCATAGCAGAATGCACTGCTTAGTATCACAGTTATAATTAAATATTGAGGCACTGGTTCTTATGGAAAGGTACTTCCCTTGCCTTCTAAATAATACATCAGCATCCATGATAGCATTGCAATGCACGCTACCAATGTCTAAGCTAACCTGGGCTGTGCTAGTAAGAGATAATCATCCAGATCACAAATTAAGTAATATTCCATTATTTTAATGTGATATAAAATGTACTTTATTCCATAAACAATGAGCAAAACAAACTCCAAAGAATGGCTGCATTTTAAAAACAAAGCATTGACAGCATTAAAAGAATATATGCTCCATCAAAGCCCCCCAACAATCATTAGCTAATTATTTATAACATTCAAAACATGATTTGGTAAACTAAAAGGAAACCAAATGAATTCAAACTGTTATTGCAGCTCTACAGTTACAGTCAGGGGTGCTGTCCTTTCCAAACCCCAAATTAGATAGCAAAATTCAGTTTAATTTGACCACTGTTTATGTTTATTTTTTTTTTTCAATCTGCTGTTTACATGTCAGATATGAGCCTAGCTACTATTCACAAAAAAAATGTTAGGCAAGCAGTAATTTTGCTCAAACTGAGTCTGTATGAGATTCAAACTTCTCTGGTGGAATAGAGGGGTAAAGCCCTGACTAAAGACCAATGATACAGTTATGTTTAGTGGTGCCGGTGACTGAGGGAGTATTTGGGAGTGATGGGCATTTCCACTTTGGAAGGACGGCAGTCTACAGGCATTTTCCATATCCAATTCCTGATGGAATATAGGGGTGTAATAGGTGGATATGTCCAGAAAATAGGGGGAAGGACCTTGGATGAGCTTCCCTGGTGATGGGAGCAAAATCTTCCTTATACCCCCTCCCCAAAGGACATACCAAGTACCACTGGAGAGAGAGAACTAGTGGGTAGTTCATTACATATAGTATTCCAGCTTAAAGAGATGCCCAGGATGTGTAGGTCCCAAGTTGGCCTCAACTTCTATTGGAGAGTCTGGAGGGGGGAGAAGTTGGTAGACCTAGTGATGGAAGTGGAGCATCAGGTTTAAAGCCATAGGATGAAGCAAGGAAGCAAAAAAGCTCTAAAAATTACTGTACAATTTTTAATACTGAAAATATACTACTGAAAAATCTACTTAAATAAACTATAACAATCACAACACCAAGTTGACTTAAATGTAGCATGCCTGCAACCTAACAAGTCTAGTACACTTTGAACTTTTGTGGATTCTTTTAAATGTTATCTCAAAATGTCTGTAGGCTTCCTTGTTATTGCACTTAAATATGATTAGGTCTTCTTGGCCAAGCCTAATTACAGAAGACAGTGGGGAATAAAAACTTCACTGTCAGCACTAATAATCAAAATGTTATACTATCTATCTATCTATCTATCTATCTATCTATCTATAGAGGGAGAGAGAGATGGCATTTTGATTGAGAAATTACCATCTACAAAACAAAGCATGTCTAAGATGAGAGGCAGTGCAGGATAAACAGTTTTTCACTTTCAGATAAAAAAAATGCACTGGTAATTTATGCTCTGGATGAAGTATACAAAACATAAGAGCTGCAGTTATGCCTCAGAAGTAAAGGCAATGATTTAATTAATAGTTTGCATGACTAAAAAATTATCTAATGACTCACAGTGAAGTTATGGGTCCTGATGGAGAGATGAAAAGTCATCAAGCAGAGAAGAGTAGAAGTGTTGAAACTGAATTCATCCTCAAGTCTTGGTGTGTACCTTCACAAAGGCAAAACTGATATATAGACTGTATTTTTATAGCATATATCATGGACAGAAGTAAATCAAAAATAAAAAAATATAGCTGGGTGCACAAGACCCAGGATAAAAAAGTGCCCAATCCTGATAGGTGCACTGGTGCCAGGACTGGAAAAAATGACAGTATAGAATCCTTAAAATATGGAAATATTCCTACAATGGGGTCTGGCCAGGCTCAGGGGAAGATGGCCTCCCTGTTGTAGAAGGAATTAGAAGTCTACAAAAACAACAAAAATTGATTGGCCAAAGAAGAGCCATAAAGACAATAGAGTGGACTATTGAGGATAAGAAAGAAATTATGTATTGTTACTAGAATGCAAAAAGCCCAGAATTTCCAGACACAAGATATACAAAATGATTAAGAGACAAATTAGTGGAAAGAAAAATACTTTCGCAGGAAAAACTGTCAGAAGCTTCAAATAAAAAATTACTTTCATTAATACAATGATTTTTGAAAAACAGTATATAGATCAAGAATTTTTGATCTGTTTGGAAAAAGAAGCATCTGAGGAAGTGAGAAATATAAACAACAAAACCTAGAGATATTTGAAAAATATAAAAAGAAATATGGAGATGGGAAAGAAAGAGAGATTTGATATGGTGCAATATTTATGCAAAGGAGAAAGCTAAGTTAACTAATATAGAGAAGGCAGTCTCAAATATATTTCAAGAGAAATACAGGCAAAGGCATCCTGATATGGAAAAGTTCACAATAAAAAGATTAAGACCACAAAGATATAATGCAGAAAAGACAATTATTAAAGCAGAAGGTAAAGAAACAGAAATTGAAGTTATGGAGTACCACCAAAGTGATTGATTTAATGACAGACAACATCACACCATAATGGAGCAAGTCCCCAGAATAAGGAAAAGCAAGAAGATCAGGAGATGTGAAGAAGAAATATGGACATGGGAAAAGAAAAGAGATTTAATATGGTGTAATATTTATGCAAAGGAGAAAACAAAACTAACCAATACAAAAAGAGCAGCACCAAAGGTATTTGAAGATAAATATAGGCAAAGGAATCTGCATATGGAAAACTTTACAATACAAAAAATAAGAAGACTAACAGGAAAAGTAGAAAAAGAAATCAGTAATGGAGGAGTCAAAGAAATAGAAGTTAAGATTATGGAACAACTGCAAAGAGAAGGATTCAGTGTACAGAAAGCACCACAACAGGATAGAGCAATGAATGTCCAAATTAAGGGAAAACCAGTGGAACAGGAAGCAATTGGTCAGGTGCCATAACAAGATATTTTGGAGCCTTCCACAGGAATCCAGTATAAGCGTTCATTTGAAGCTAGACAGCAAAGGAAGGAACAGGAAACTGTAGAAACTCTGATGGAAGAAAAGGAGTTAAGAGAAGAGTGGCTTGATTTAATAGACAAAGACAGATATATCCAGATAAATGAGAGAAGTAGACTGCAGAAGGTTAATAAAACCTCAAAAGTTCGAAACTTGATAAAACAAATGAACACAGTAATTAGGACTGTCGATAGAGATCCATGCAATATAACAGAAGCAAGCAGAATATATTACTGTGCTGCTAAATTTATAACTAATAAAGTTCTACCACAGGAACACAGGGTAGCAAGGGAAAAGAGGAGGCGAAAGCGAATACCATCATGGAAATCTCAAATAGAGAAAACTATAAAGCAGCTAAGACAAGAAGTGTCACTGTTAGAAGATTATAGAAGAGGGAATAGATCAACAAAACTACTAAGAAAAATAGATGTGATAAAAGCAATGTGCAGTATTAGAACAGACCAGGATCTATTATGCACTATTGGAGATAACAAACTAAAAATTTCAAAACAGGTGGAAAGACTTACAATATACGAAGATAAATATAAAGGAAAAGCACAAAATAAACAATTTATTGATGACACAAAAAAGCTTTATACAGAATTGGGAAATAAGGTAAACGGAATTGAAAGACTGCCAAAAAAAAGAGGAAGTAGACACATTTTGGAAAAGTATCTATGAAGATCCTGTGGAACATAACACAAATGCTAAATGGATAGAAGATGTAAAAGAAAGAATAAGAAGTTTAAAGGTACAGGATATGAAATGGGATGAAATAACAACCAGAGAGATTGAAACAAAGCTGAGAAAAGCCTCTAACTGGAAAATCCCAGGCCCAGATGCAGTACCTAACTTTTGGCTTAAAGTATTAACTTCTTTGCACAAGGACTTAGCCATGAGTAAGAACTATTTATATGTGCACCCTGAACATACACCACACTGGTTAACAACAGGAAAAACAATGCTCTTACTTAAGAGTGAACCTGCAAGCTACACTAAAAATTATAGACTAATAACTTTTCTTCCAATGATGTACAGACTATACATGGGAATTGACGTCGACAGAGTTTATAGTCATTTAGAAGAAAACTCAATTATGGCAGTAGAACAAAAGGGCAATAAAAGAAAGTCATATGGAACAAAGGATCATTTGTTGTTAAACAAAGTTATAGTGGAGAACTGTAAGAAGGGGAAGAATCTATGTATGGCATGGATTGACTACAAAAAAGCATTTGATAGTATTCCACATTCATGGATAAAAGAGTGCTTAAAAATGTATAAGATACACCCTACACTGATTGACTACAATGCAGTAACCATGAAACAGTGGCAGACCACTTTGCAATTAAGCCATGATAAAGAGCAGATTATTATCCCAGGGATAAAAATTCAAAGGGGGATATTCCAGGGTGACTCTCTGTTACCTTTGCTATTCTGCCTTGCCATTAATCCATTAAGCTATTTACTTAACAGCATACACAATGGCTACAATTTGGCTTCTAGAAAACAACAAAGTCTAATGACGTCTCATCGCCTCTTTGTCAATGATTTAAAACTGTATAGCTCATCAGATGAGGAACTGAAAGCACAGCTGCAGGTTGTCTAAACTTTTTCAGATGATATTGCAATGTCATTTGTTCCTGATAAATGTGCAAAAACACCCTTTACAAAAGGAAAACTGCAGCACCAGGAAAACATAAGTTTGGGACAAGAATGTGATATAAAAGAACTTGAGCAAGAGGAAGTGTATAAATACTTGGGAATTGATGAAGGATCAGCAATAAAACATGAACAAATGTGAATAAAGCTTAGTAAGGAGTATTTTAGAAGACTTAAATTAATCCTGAAAACAGCATTGACATCTAGGAACAAGATCCAAGCCATAAATCAATTTGCTCTTCCTGTCCTAACTTATAGTTTTGAGGTGATTGACTGGCAACAAAAAGTGTTGGATAGGTTGGATATTAAAACAAGAAGGATGTTTCATGCTTACCATATGATTTATAAAAATCATTGTATACCAAAATTATATATTCCCCACTCTGAAGGAGAGATGGACCTCCTTGAAAATGATTACATGTATAGATCTACAACCATGGGACTCCACACATATCTGCTGACCTTACAGGATCCAAGTGTAGTGAAAGTTTTGAAACATGAGTAGAATAAATCTAAGATGACATCTCTGCTTAATTTAGCAGAAGCATATCAACGTCAAGCAGGAATGGAAATTATACTAGAAGTAGATAAAAAACCAGGCAGCAACTAAATGTGCAAAAAAAAAGAAAAGAAAGAATATAAGGTGAAGGACCAGATGAGAAGGCAAGAAATGTGGTAAAAACATAAATATAGTTGCAAGTATAGAAAACTTCTGGAAGAGCCTCATGTTGATCAAGAGCAAACACAGGAATGGTTAAAGAGAGGTGAATTCACATCAAGAAATGAAAGGTTAATATTGGCAGCCCAAGATAGTGGGCCACGTACATGCTGGTTTACAAAGTCCATTGAACATGTGGGAGAAACAGACATATGTAGGTTTTGTAAAACTGAATTGGAAACAGTCACACACCTTATTGTTGTTTGCAATGCACTAATGGCAGAGGGACTGTATACTGAAAGGCATAATAATGTGGCAAGACTGTTACACTGGAGATTGTGCAAATTTTATGGTATCAAAGTGGCTGAAAAACACTGGAAACATGAGCCACAAAGAATCATAGAAAATGATGAAGTTTATATCACATGGGATCACTCAATACCAACAGTTCAAAAGATAGATGCTAGAAAAACAGATATAGTGGTCAAAGAAAAGAAGACAAAAGTAGCATTGATCATTGAATTTGCCACACCCAGTGCCTACAGTGTCTTGCGAACAGAGAGACACAAAGTCATAAAATACCTGGATCTGCAGGCAGAAACAAGAGCCATGTGGAGGAAAGATACCCAGACAGTTCCAGCAGTAGTAGGAGCAACTGGTCTTATAAAAAAGAATTTACAGTCATATTTAGATATGTTACCAATTCATGTAACACCATACGAATTGCAGGAGGAGTCATTAATGGGCACATTGCGGGTGCTCCGACGAGCACTTTTGGCTAATGTCAAAGAGTGAAACTAATAATTTTCATGAACTTTAATCGTACTTTGACTTAGGAATGGGGTCCATTCCTGTCATCGTATTAGAAACCCAAAAGACTTGGAGAAACTAAAAAAATTAGGACCATTAAATGTATGGCCAAACTTTAAATAAATTATGCCCACATTTTGTTTGCTTACTGGGTAATTAAGGAGGCACAAGCCAACAGTAAACAATACTGTCCTTCTCATCTAAAAAGGAGTTTCCTCAAAGGTGTGCATACTTATTTTGCTTTAGTAGGTCTATTCCTGCATAAGCTAGAGTTTGATTTATTTGCGGCAACAAAAAACGAATTGGTCTGTTTATGTGTGATTACATAAAGTGTTTACCACTGAGCATATGCAGAATACATTGACACATTCTATATATTACATGCAACTAGTGCAGTAGGGTGGCACAGATTTTGACAAGATGCACATCATATGACAAACTTCTAGGTAAAGTTGAATCTATGAGAAGAAGTCTCATCTGGTGTGATTAAGTTATTTCTTGCAGTTGAATAAGAACTTGAGGTGATCCATCCATTTCCTTATAGACCAGTTCTGTAATAATGCACTTAATATAGTATACTTTAGGCATTATATCTAGCAGGCCATTTTGCTAGTAATGCACTTAATGTAGTGCAGTTCAGGCATTATATCTAACAGACTAGTTCTGTAATAATGAACTTAATGTAGTACATGCCAGGCATTATATTTAATAGACCAGCTCTGTAATAATGTGCTTAATGTAGTACATGCCACAGTTATTATATTTAAGAGACCAGTTCTTTAATAATGGATTTAATGTAATGCATTTTAGACATTATTTCTTAACAGGCCAGTTCTGCAATAATGCACTTAATGTAGTACATTTCAGGCATTATATCTAAAAGACCAGTTCTGCAATAATGAACTTAATGTTACACATTTTAGGTATTTTATCTAATCAACCAGTTCTGTAATAATAATGCATTTAATGAATGTAGCACTGTGAAGATATGTGAAGGCTGCCAGCCTAGCTAAATAGGATTTTATAGATAATTCTGTCATTTGCAAATATTAATGTAAGCCACATCCTTGTTCTCTTAAATGTAAGAAAATTATGGTAAATGTTGAACTTCAAAAATGTAACCACATTGCACTCTGCTGGAGGAAAGCTGATAAGTCAAGCATTGTATAATTGTTTGATCTCAAAACTCAGATCCGAGATATCTGAATGAAGGAATTCTTCCAATTGTTTTCAGGTCAGTGTTAACAGCTAGAATTTACATATACAATGTCTTTTATTGCTCTGGCTTCCTGACCAGCTGCAAGATCAAAAGGGCTGTTACACTCTGAGTTTATGTTAGCTTTGAAAACAGACAATAATGATGTAATCTGAAATGAGTCAGTGGTACTGTGTTATCAATTTAAGGACAGAGAGAGAGAGAGAGAGAATCAGGGCATTTTGCATTTGTTTTCAGAACTGACAACATCACCAGCACTGCCTTGCTCTATATGTAAGTTTATTTTAGAACTGTGTTTGCTCTTAGATATAGATAAGAAATAGGAAGTAAAATCTAACTGTTTTCTGTATTGATGTCAGAACTTTTCTACTGTATTATTTTAAGCATTTTTCTGTGATCTCTAAACTCTTGACTAGCAGTGTGTAGTGAGAAGTATTTTCCTGTGTTCTTATTATTTATTATTAAATATTTTAAACCTTTCAACTGTGGATGTTTTCTGTAGAGATAATTTAAGCTCTAGAGTACATTGCATGCATATAGTGATACTGTACAAAACCACTCCAAGTATTTCTTGCTGCTCAGTCACACTTAACATTTGGATAATAATATTGCACAGTAATAATTGGACACCCTTTGATAAGGGCCTTATTAGTAGCTGATATTAGTGGTTGGTGGCAAGTGGTACTACTGAATAGTCTAGGCAGAAGGGTTATAGCTAGAAAACCTATGCTAGCCTTCTCCAGGAGTGTCTATGTGTTTGTATATAACTCATATCACAAAGTGTGTGTGTGTGTGAGCTACTTGGGCAGGGACACAAAGCACTGGTTAGACAGAGAGGGTGTTGGAGGTTTTAGCTTGACCACAAGGCTGAGATCTGGACACTATAGCTGTGCCAGTGGGGAGTCTTATTGGGAAATCTAGAGATAAAGGGAGAAACAAGCCCAAGACTGATTGTGATCTCTGTGTGCTCTTAAGGGAAATTTTACTTTGTGTATTTGTTATCCTTCCCAATGTGAATGCCCCTCACTGGTGTTAGTGGTGAGGACTGAGGCTCCTTGATTGCTGGGCCAGTGCAAGGGCATACTGTATTTAATTGTTTGGAACATACTAATTGGCTTGTAGTGGTGTGGATAGTGAATTCCTGTAGCTTGTGTACAGTGATTACTGAAGGTGTTTTTGTACCCTAAATCAGCCACACAGTGAATATTCAGAGTTCAGATCACAATTGTTTTATTTATTTTGTGAGCTTAGTTAGTCAGGGAGAGCAGGCAAGCATGTAAGCAGAGGATTATGGAAAACTAACAAGGAGTCAGTTTGATGAGATGTGCCAAGCTAAAGGACTGGTGCAGGGAAACTTGACTAAGACAGACATGATTGCAGCTTTGGTCACAGCTGCATCAGAAAACAGCAACCAGGAGGACGATCAGACTGGCCATGGAGATGTACACCACTCAGAGAATGGAAAGCTCAACCTTTGTGCAGAGGACATAAAAATCCATCTAGAGCTAAAGAGACTTGAGTTGGAGGCCAGACATTTGGAAATGGAAGCTGTGGGAAAGGAGCAGCAGAGGCAGCAGGAAAAGGAGATGCTGACTCTTCACCAGAGTCATGGAGGTAATGGGGAAGGAAGTAAATGGACCTCAGAAATACAAAAGGTCAGTAAATTTCTTCTGCAGCTTATAGAGGTGGATAATGTTGATAGTTTCATTCATATGTTTGAGAGGGTATGTAACTAGTATGTTGCTGACCAAAGGCTCTGGATACAGTTCCTGACCCCCTTACTCCATGGTAAAGCTGTGACTATTTTGTCCAAAATGTCTGACATTGACTGTTTTAATTATACTGCTGTTAAGAATTGTTTGTTTGAATTCTTTAAGCTAACACCAGAAACCTATAGGAAAAAGTTTTGTGAGCATAGACGCAAGGGAGATGAAAGTGTGTGTGAATATGTTGCTGAACTGAGCACTTATTTTCATAGGTGGGTGAGTAGATGTCAGGTCATACATTTTGGTGAGGGAACAAAACCTTAGCACTTTGCCTGAGGACATGAAGATCTGATTAGCTGATAGACAATGTGCTACTTCAGAGGAGTTGGGGAAAAAGGGAAAACTATACCTAACAAGCAAGGCATCCCTGCACAGAAAAGGGACCCCCAGTACTGTTCATGGGTGTAGAGGAACCCATGGTGGAAAGCCCAGACTGCCCCAACAGAATTTGCCAGTTGCAGGGGGAGACACTAGTCCAGGTACATGTCTAAGACCTATGGTTAAATGTTTTTAATGCAACCAGTGGGGCCATGTAGCATACATGTGTCCACGGAGGCAATGTGGGGAACAAAAGTTGAGAGAGCTAATAAGTGGGAAAGACAAAATTCCAATAGTAGGTTGTCTTGAGACAACAGGGGTACTAAACTACCATCCTGCAGATGTCCTGATAGGGAAGGATTTTCATGAGGCAGTACTATGTGTTAATGCAGTTACATGCAGTCAGGCTTTGAGGCAAACATGTGGGTCTGGTAGCCTGGGGAATACCCAAACAGGCCACATACTTGCAGCCAGGAGGGGTGAGGTGGTTACATCAGGGAGGGAGCTACTTTGTAGCAGTGAGACTGAAGGTGAGCCACAGTTGCTTGTGGGAACAGATGTTTCCTTGGACAGAGTGACTGCAAAGGTAGAGGTGAGTGGTAGTACCTAGGCTGACAGTGAGGCACTGCCACCAGAGGATGCCAGACTTCCTGCAGAAGGGGAGCTGGTAAGAGTTACAAAGAGAGCGTTGAGACAGGCTCAGCTCTCTGACCCTACATTGCAAGGCCTAAGGCAGGTAACTAGTGAGACACCTGATTCTCAAGGGAAGGGGGAATCTGTATACTGGGAGAAAGGGTACTGTATAGAGATTGGACCCTGAGGGAGGTCTAGATGGTGAGAGTGTACAGCAGATGGTAAGGGCTAGAGCTTACCATCTGGCGCTTCTAGCCATAGCCCATGATCTTCCCTTTGCAGGTCATATGGGCATAAAACATACAAAGAGATATATTATGCAAAACTTCTATTGGCCTGGAATTTCCAGAGATGTAACTGGGTACTGCAATAGCTGTGAGCAGTGCCAAAAGGTACGCAAGGCAGGAGACAAGGTGAGAGCTCCTTTGATGCCTTTGCCTGTGATTGAGGAACCATTGTAGAGGGTAGCTATAGATATCGGGGGACCTCTGAGTACCCCAAGTTCCACAGGGAAAAGTATATCCTAGTGGTAGTAGATTATGTTACAAGATACTCTGAGGTAGTGGCTTTGTCCTCTATTGAGGCAGAAAAGGTGGAAAATGCTTTGTTAGAGATTTTCAGCAGGGTAGGTTTCCCAAAAGAAATACTGACTGACAGAGGTGCCAATTTCATGTCAGACCTGCTGGCTTGTCTGTGTAAGTATGATGTGGTAAAGCACCTGAAGAACACCCCCTACCATCCCCAGACTAATGATCTTGTTGAGAGGTTAAACTCTACAATCAAGTCCATGCTACGTGCATTTGCAGACCAGTTTAAGAGGGAGTGAGACAAATATTTGCCCCAGCTGTTATTTGCTTACAGAGAGGTTCCCCAGGAATCTACAGGTTTTTCACCCTTTGAGTTGTTGTATGAGCACAGGGTGAGGGGACCTCTAGATTTAATTTGAGATGATTGGGAAGGTGAGTGTGAATCTCACAAGCAGTCTGTTGTGGCATATGTCCTAAACCTCAGGACAAGACTCAGGGAACTCATGGGTTTGGCCCAGGAGAACCTGGCAGAAGCCCAACAACAGAAAAAAGTATGGTATGACAGGAATGATTGAGCTAGAGAGCATGTTGTAGGGCAGCAGGTAATGGTTCTCATTTCTGTCAGACACAACAAGCTGCAAGCAGCTTGGGAGAGACCCTACAAGTTGGTAAGAAAGGTAAGTGATGTTAACTACATGGTGGAACTGCTAGGCAGGAGACAGGCGCACATGTTGTGCCATGTAAACATGATGAAACCTTACCATGATAGGGAGGCCCTTGTGCTGATTATTTGCAGTGGCTTGGAGGAGGAGGCTGAGGGAGATCTGGTGGCTGATCTTCTCAGTGAGGCTCAGACTGACACCTCAGTGGAAGGGGTATCAATGTCCCAGCAGTTATTTCCTACTCAGGTTCGAGAATTATGAGCAGTGTTACAGAAGTTTGTGGACATGTTCATTGGGAAACCAGGGTACACCCACCTGGTGCAGCACTATGTCAATACAGGACCCCAAGGCCTATTAAGCAGGCCCTTATAGGGTGCTGAGAGAGTCAAACAGACTCTGAGGGAGGAGATACAGGAAATGTTGGAACTAGGAGTAATTCAAGAGTTTTACAGTCCCTGGACCTTCCCAGTGGTGCTGGTGCCAAAGAAGGATGGCACCACCAGGTTCTGTGTGGACTACAGGAAATTAAATGGTGACACAGAGTCAGATGCTTACCCCATGCCTAGGACAGATGAGGCCCTAGAGCAGCTGGGTGGGGCTAAGTATCTTAAAACCATTGATCTTACCAAGGGTTAATGGCAGGTGCCCTTGACTCCCTGTGCTAGAGAGAGGTCAGCCTTTCTGACTTCTCTTGGCTGATGCCCTTTGTGCTGAAAAATGCCCTGATGACTTTCCAGAGGCTGGTAGATCATATCCTAACAAGAGTAGCAGGGTTTGCCCTTGCTTACCTAGATGATATTGCCATCTACAGCCATTCCTGACAAGAGCACCTTCAGCATGCCAGGGAGGTGCTGGGCAGACTACAGAGGGCAGGGTTGACCATTAAGCCCAGCAAATGTCAGGTGGGTATGACAGAGTTCTTCTTGCTGGGACATAGAGTGGGGAGTCGTACGATCAGGCCAGAACTTGCCAAAGTGGAAGCGATTCAAACATGGCCTACACATGTTACCAAAAAGCAGGTGAGAGCATTCTTAGGGACAGCAGGGTACTACAGAAAGTTCGTCCCCAGTCATAGTACCATAGCTGCTCCCCTCACAGACCTGACAAGGAAGAACAGGCCAGATGAGGTACTGTGGACCACAGCATGTGAGCAGGCATTCCAGAAGCTTAAAGAAGCTTTGGGAGGACACCCTGTGTTAGCCAGTCCAGATTACAGCAAAGAATTTGTTGAGCAGGTGGATACTTTGAACCATGGGGTGGGGGCTGTACTTAGCCAGATTTCTTCAAAAGGAGAAGAGCACCCAGTGTTTTATGTCCATCATAGGCTCCAACCCAGGGAGGAATGCTATGCAGCTGTAGAAAAGGAATAGTTAGCCATAGTGTGGGCACTGCAGATACTTCAGCCTTATCTGTATGGAAGAAAATTCACTGTAGTGACAGATCACAATCCCCTAACATGGTTAAACAGAGATAGACAGCAAAATCCCAAGTTGCTAACATGGATCCTAGGGTTGCAAGCATATATGTCAGTGCAGCACTGTAGTGGGAATAGCAATGCCAACACAGATGGGCTATCAAGAAAGTGAATGTGGTAAGGTATACTCAGATAGACCTAACCCTCTCAAGCAACATTTCTCAAAGGTCACTTGAAAAGCTAGCTTGAATTATCTGGGGAGGAGGGGTGATATGTGAAGATATGTGAAGGCTGCCAGCCTAGCTAGATAGGATTTTGTAGATAATTCTGTCATTTGTAAATGTTAATGTAAGCCACATGCTTGTTGTCTTAAATGTAAGAAAATTATGGTAAATATTGAACTTCAAAAATGTAACCACATTGCACTCTGCTGGAGGAAAGCTGATAAGTTAAGCAATGTATAATTGTTTGATCTCAAAACTCGGAGCCAAGATGTCTGAATGAAGGAATTCTTCCTATTGTTTTGAGACCAATGTTAATGGCTAGAATTTACATGTATAATGTCTTTCATTGCTCTGGCTTCCTGACCAGCTGCAAGATCATAAGGGTTGTTTCACTCTGAGTTTCTGTTAGCCTGGGAAACAGACAATAATTATGTAATCTGAAAGGAGTCAGTGATACTGTGTTATCAATTTAAGGACAGAAAGAGAGAGAATCAAGCCATTTTGCATTTGTTTTCAGACCTGACAACATCACCAGCACTGCCTTGCTTTATATGTAAGTTTATTTTAGAACTGTGTTTGTTCTTAGATATAGATAGGAACTAGGAAGTCTAGTCTAGCTGTTTTCTCTATTGATGTCAGAACTTTTCTACTGTATTATTTTAAGCATTTCTCTGTGATCTCTGAACTCTTGACTAGCACTGTATAGTGAGAAGTATTGTCTTGTGCTCTTATTATTTATTATTAATTATTTTAAACCTTTCAACTGTGGTTGTTTTATGTAGAGATAATTTAAGTTCTAGAGTTCATTGCATGCATATAGTGATACTGTACAAAGCCACTCCAAGTATTTCTTGCTGCCCAGTCACACTTACCATTTGGATAATAATACTGCACAGTAATAATTGGACACCCTTTGATAAGGGACTTATTAGAAGCTGATATTAGTGGTTAGTGGCAAGTGGTACTACTGTATAGTCTGAGCAGAAGGGACATAGCTGGAAAACCTGTGCCAGCCTCCCCCAGGAGTGTCTGTGTGTTTGTATATAACTTATATCTTAATGTTTGTGTACTTCAGCTATTTAGGCAGGGACACAAAGCATTGGTTGGACAGCAAGGGTGCTGGAGGTTTTGCCTTGACCACTAGGCTGTGATCTGGACACTATATCTGTGCTAGTGGGGAGTCTTATTGGGGATTTGAAGAGAAAGGGAGAAACCAGCCCCAGACTGACTGTGATCTATGTGTGTTCTTAATGGAAATTGTACTTTACTGTATGTGTATTTGTTATCCTCTCCAATGTGGACGCCCCTTACTGGTGTTAGTGGCGAGGATTGAGGCTCCTTGATTGCTGGGCCAGTACACGGGTGTCACAAGCACATTAAAGGTTTTAGATCTGGTGGATAAAATGCCTGTAAAGCTTTGGCAAATATGTGGGATATAATCTAAGAGATGGCAACAAAATATTTCAAATAAAAGGAGTTTAAAAAGACAAAGTGGCCAAGGAAAGATAGAGTGCTATAACTAATGAAAATAGAGCAAAATATGTTGGACTGAATACAGAATCACAGATAACAGTAACAACCAAAAGGAATGAATGTTTAATGAGCAATTAAAAAATGGAAGAAGATAATAGAATGAGAAAGATATGTGATCTCTTCAGCATGACTGGAGGCATTAAAGGAATAAGCCACATAAAATGTCTATGAAAAAGTTAAAGATGAGAGAAAAGTTGAGAGGAAGTACGAGATATTAAGAGGAAGAATATATGCATCTGTCAAAGAAGATCTCTAACATTGCTGATAAATATAATTTTATGTCTTCTGACTCACAGATAGATATCTTGGTTATTAAAATTGAGTCCCAGAAAGCTTGGCTAATAACAAAGCTGTAGGAAATTATGGAATTCCAGCTGAGCAGTATAGAGTACTACAATCTAATGCTGTTAGAATGTTGCTCATAATTTGCTAGAACATTTGGAAAACTCACCATTTGCAAGAGAATTTGGAAAGCACAGCAGAGGCTATTGGACTGGAAAAGGCCAAATCATGTTCCAGGTCCAAAAAGGACAATACTAAAGGAGTGCTCAGGTTATTTATCATTTATACTTGGTTCACATCCTAGCATGGTAATGCTTAATATTTGGAAAACTAGACACCAGCAAAATGCATAATGAAAATTTTAGGACAGTTTGGTTATAGATTATTTTTAGGCACCAGAAATGCCAGCATCTGCAGTATAATAGATACAATGTAAATAAGTACAACAAATAAACATACACAAATGGATTTAACTGTGGTTACCATAATGAACTTTGATGAGATCTTAGAAAACTGGAACTATCAGGCCCACTTATTTGTACCTTGAAGAATTTGCATATAGACAAAGAAGCATTTGTTAGAATGCATAATAACTGGCTGGTAAGTTTGTAAAATGATTGGAGCAAAGTAATAAGCTTGTATAGTATCTCATCTTATTTAATTTATATGTAAAGTGTATCATGAAAAGGTACTAGAGTAGATGAATGAGATGCTGGAATCAAATTTGCCAAGAAAATATTAACAATAACAAATATGCAGTCAGTACAACTTTGATAGACGAAAGCAAGGAGGAGATAAAGATCCTATTGCTGAAGCTGAAAGCATAAAGCACAACATCTGATTTGTTACACAGTATTAAAAAAATCAGTTTATGACAAATAATCCTATCAATTCATTGCAATCAGATGGCATTCAGTGGCAGAATTTATTTTGCTTGATTCAATGATCTTAGCAGATTGTACTTGCATCTGTGGGATTAAAAGATCCTTACTTCTTGGAAGAGGATACAATGGAAATTGTTGATAGCACATTTAAGGCCAAAGATCTAACATTGTTAAAAAAAATCTGAATAGTCAAAAAAATGGATTTCCCAGAAAAAAACATATGTCTATGAGAATGACATGACACGTACGAGTGTGCAATAGAAAATTGTTGCTTTTGAGCTATGGTGTTGGAGAAAACATTTAATAAGTCTGTAGGTGCATGAAGATCAAATCAAGAAATACTTAAGGAAATAAATCCAAAGTGTTATCAATAAGGTCTGTTATGATAGTAAAACTAAACCACAGATACATTTTTCACAAAACAGAGTGTCTGAATTCACTGGAGAAAGCATCAGTATTGGGAAGGACTGTAGACAAAGGAAGAAAACCACATCAGGAACTATGATACATATAAGGTATTATTGAAGTAATGAATATGGATTTAAGAACATAAAGAAGACATGGACTGGTTTGCTCAAGTCATTGAGAGCAAAAGGAGTCAAACTTGAATAAATGATTAAACAAAAATAAAATAGAGTGATAAGGCAAAGAAATATGCCATCATTTTTCTATTCGTATAGATGACGTCTTGTGTGATATATGAGATCTGGCTACTGCTAACAGAGCCCTGTCTAGTCTTGTACCTTGCATATCATTCACATATCTATCAGGTGAAACTTTGCCACTGAAGGACTCACACACTTCAGTGCACAAACTTATTTAATGTGTCTAGAACTATTTTTGGTTATCCAGAAGCACTTCCTAATCCTTTCTTGTTATTAAGGTATTGTCTGAGTAACACTGCATGTGTGGAATTCCTTTGAACCCCAGGCCCATTGTCTGTTGCCACTTAGATGCATTAGATGCCACTTGAGAAAACAGATAGATATACTGCCATGAAACTTTATTCAAAGTAATTACTGGGAATTTCTTGGAAGACTCTTCCATTTCCATTTGTATGTCTTTACCAGGTAATTTGAAATTAATTGTTTCTTCCTGTTAAGGAGCTTAAGATATCTTTACTTCTTAGTGATGTGAATTGTGCTATCATGAACGGTGAGATAATTGTGACTATAAAATCTCTGAAGATACACATATCATCAAATTATCTTTATTACTCACTTGTAGAGTATGTGTGTGTAATTTGCTTGTTCTGCTTTACTCTAAAAACATACAACAATGTCTAACTTCACATGTATTATATCTTGAAATAGTAATGACAGATTTTCAGCCATGGCGGAACTGCTAATTGTTTTTCTCTGCGGTTGCCAACCTGCATATTTTAAATGTCTTCCAGTTCAGCATGATTTTCTTACCCAGTATCTGGAAGACTGCTGGCCCTACAGACTCATACAAATGAAAATTCATATTTTGGGATCTATCTTCAAAGACCACAGACCCTGTTATTTTGCAAATTGAATTTATCATTGTAAGTAGTGCAACAGGTTGCACACTCACATTTGGTGCAGAAGTCTGTGAGTTCTAGTGCCATATCAGGTAGTTTGACTGCTGCAAATCAGTGCAGTATGAG
This sequence comes from Protopterus annectens, assembly GCF_019279795.1. Lineage (NCBI taxonomy): Eukaryota > Metazoa > Chordata > Ceratodontiformes > Protopteridae > Protopterus > Protopterus annectens. The sequence continues at coordinate 1,448,019,211 of NC_056725.1, read as the reverse complement.
GAAGGGTACTGAACACCTGGACTGTGTCATTGTTCAGATAAGATTTTAAATGGAGCGCCTATCTGCTTGAGTTGATCCTAGTTCAGGTGAATCAATGATATTTCATGGCAGGTATTGAAAATAGAAGGGAAAGTTTCCTAATGCCCAAGTAAAATTTCCCATAGTAGTATAAAATACTACCTTGGGTTCCTCTAAAAAGAGGCTACTAGCCTATTGGGAATAACTTGAAAAGGGAAAGATTTTGAAATGTCAGAACAGATTATAGGATTAGAAAGCAAGCAGAAAATAAAGCTGCTTTGACTCCTGCCACTGTCGTTTACTGACCGGCACTGTCATTTCTTAGTGTAAGACGCAATCTTAACAGTACTTAGGATTGGGTCTTGTGCTACTGAAGTGCTTAACTAGTTTCTCATTCTACTGGTATTGGAGTGTGATCATGGCACTCCATGCAATACATTCAACTTCTGTGTCTGATTCCACTTCATATGTCCATTCAGCCTTTTCTGCACCACAGTTATGTATACATCTTACTACCTTTTCATGCTCTGCACCATACATTTGACACCCACTTGTGTTTAGCTAGTTTTCATTTAAACATCTCTCAAAGGTGATTTTCATTAGTGTCCCAATACATCCAGTATTGCTGACATTCTGCAAGACCATAAAGTGGTTGTGTTTTAGATTTGTCATACAGTTTTTGTAACAACACAGCTACATAATTCTGTAGTTCTTGTGAGAATTTGCTTCCATTTAAATAGATACTGTTACATTTAACCTTTTTCAGGTGTTATGTTTTCCTTAGCATGCAGTGTTTTTTTTCTGTGATTTCACAGTATATGCTTTATACAAATATACGGGTCTATATTAGAACATCGACTTTTTAAAACGTTGAATGTTCTAATATTGACCCATATTCAGTGAACACTGACAATCTCGAACATGCAGAACAGCAAATTTTTTCCCAGGAAAAAAATTTGCTGTTCCGACACACATACACACAACACAATCACACCAAACAAACAGCAATCCACACACATACACCTAAAATCCAACATCTAATCCTACACTAAACTGTACATACACCACTAACTCTCCAGTTACTTTAACCCAAACCCTAACCCTAAGGTCTGTCACTATCGCACACTCATCTCCCCTCACCCGCACCCTAACCCTAACTCACCTGCCCCGCCCTAACCCTAACGTCTGCACAATCACACACTTACCTGACCCGTGCCCTAACCCTAACTCACCTACCCCGCGCTCTAACCCCCACATCCACACAATCGCACACTTACCTGATCACGACCCATAACTTTCCACCACAGTGCTGAAAATAGCGAAGCCACAGGAATGGCCAACTGAATTCCTTCCCTAGGAAGAAATTTGGTGTTCTGCAGCTTCGCTATTTTCAGCGTTCACTGAATAGGGGTCGATATTAGAACATTCGAAGTTGTGAAACTTCAATGTTCTAATATAGACCCCAAATATACCATTGAATACATGAGCCGGACCTTATTCAAAGTAACCAATATTAGGCCAGTCACTCTAGCTTTGTGTTTTACTCCAGAAAGATACATTCCTAATACAGGACTTAAAACGTTGTGTGATTACCAGAGGTTTTAGACTTAGATCCTTCCAAAAAGTTATTGTATTTCTATGAGAATTTTTTCAAATAATTTAGCTGTTGCTACAAAACTGTAACAGAATTTATGTTTTGCCATCAGTTTAGCCTGTGCTACAAAACTGCAACAGAATTTATGTTTTGTCATCACTAACCTATAGTAAATCAATATTTTTTTCCATCTGGAATATGATTGTTGTGCAATACAGTTTTACTTTCTTTCTCTCTCTCTCGCTCTCTCTGGATAACTTGACCAGTCTTCCAGGGTGGCATCAAAAACATTGATATGTCCAATGTTCATCTGTTACAAAACTACATCCACATTCAAGCACATAGATATTTCCTTGATGTTTATGCATTTCTATACAAAGTGCTATGTTTGTAGTAAGCGGCTTGTTACACTTCAAAGCAGAAGGACCACTTTTTCCCCTAAATTTAGAGTTCATGTAGTTGCCAGACCAGGAAATGATGCAGGATGGCAGAATACTTACCTACTTCTGTGGATAAAACTGAAATAAAGCTCAGCAAATAGCTTCATAATCAAAGACACTGCTAAAATACAGAATTAAACACATAATGCATGTGTGCATCTATAGGTTCATAATCAAATACACTGTTACAGTACAGGAAAAACACATAATATATGTGTATATTTATAGGTTTGAAATCCAAAACACTGCTATAATACAAGAAATAAACAAATAATACATGTGTATATCTATAGGTTCAGAATCAAAGACACTGCTATGATAAAAAATTAAAACATAATATATGTGTATATCTGTAGGTTCAGAATCCAAGACACTGCTACGACACAGAATTAAGCAGATAATATATCTGTACAGTATATCTTTTGGATCAGAATCCAAGACACTGCTATGATACAGAATTAAACACTTAATATATGTGTACGTCTATAGTTTCAGAATCAAAGACACTGCTAAGATACAGAATTAAACAATAATATGTGCATATCTATAGGTTCAGAATCCAGGATGCAGCTATGATACAGAATTAACGCATAATGTGCATATATATATATATATATATATATATATATATATATATATATATATATATATCTATAGGTTCAGAATACAAGACACTGCTAAGATACAGAATTAAACAATAATATGTGCATATCTATAGGTTCAGAATCAGACACTGCTATGATACAGAATTAAACACATAGTATGTGTATATCTGTAGGTTCAGAATCAAAGAAACTGATACGATACAGAATTAAATGCATAATTTGTGTATGTCAATAGTTTCAGAATTTGATGTTTTTCATGACAGCATTTAAACAAACAAAAGTGAATTACTGCATACTGTTATTAACTTGAATGTTGAAATTATGTAACACCGTCGCTATATAAGTACCATGTAAGATTCAGTGTATGTTAATGTCAATGATGTCTCTTTAATAGTCACATATTATTGCTAGTGACTTTAAAATATAAATGTTATAGCTATTATCCATGAAACCTTCAGAATTAAACACATATGTTTATATCGGGTCTATATTAGAACATCAAAGTTTCACAACTTCAAATGTCCTAATATCGACCCCTATTCAGCGAATGCTGAAAATAACGAAGCTGCAGAACACCGAATTCCTTTCTAGGGAAGGAATTTGGTTGGCTGTTCCTGTGGCTTCGCTATTTTCAGCCCTGTGGTGGAAAGTTGCAGATCGGGATCAGGTAAGTGTGCAGTTGTGTGGACGTGAGGGTTAGGGCACGGGGTAGGTGAGTTAGGGTTCGGGCGCGGGTGAGGTGAGTGTGCGATAGCGATGGACCTTAGGGTTAGGTTTTGGGTTAAGGTAAGTGAATAGCTAGTGGTGTATGTACAGTTTAGTGTAGGGTTAGATATAGGATTTTAGGTGTATGTGTGTGGATTTCCGTTTGTTTGGTGTGCTTGTGTTGTGTGTATGTGTGGCGGAACAGCACATTTTTTCCATGGAAAAAAAAATTGCTGTTCTGCTTTTTCGGTATTGTCAGCATTCACTGAATAGGGGTCAATTTTAGAACATTCGACGTTTTAAAAAGTCGATGTTCTAATATAGACCCATTTATATCTATAGGTTCAGAATCAAAGACACTGCTACAGTATAGAATTAAACACATGTGCATATCTATAGCTTCAGAATCCAAGACACTGCTAGGATACAGAATTATACACATAATATATAGGATCATAGAATCATAGGAAGTTACTAGGCTATTGTCCCTGAGAGCCTTACAAGCCTAGCTAAGAATTTAGCCCATGCTCTGACAAGTGATCACCCCATGCTTCTGTCCAGCAGGGACACAGGTGGAATCCCAGGGGTGTATTTTCTGTTTCACATCCAGTTATCCAGGCTGTGCTTAAAAAGGGTTAATGAGGAACTCTGCTAGACAGGGAGAGAGTCTATTCCATAGAAGGGTGAGTCTCTGCAACACAAATCTGTCTTGCCAACATGTCCTATTGATGTCACAGACCAGGTTGAGGTCGCACGTGCAGGTTACTCGAATGGACCTTGACTTGCAAGTATGCAGCAGTCCCATCGAGGCAGGGTCTGAGATTGCTTTGTATGACAGACAAAGGTCACCTCTGAAGAGTCTGTATGAGACTGAGTAGAGGGACAGGGCTTTTAGCCTATCTCTGTACGGTAGATGCTTGAGGCCCCGGATTCTCCTGGTGAGGAATCCCTGTGGTCTCTCCAGCTACTGCATGTGCTTTGTGAGGTGCATGCTGAAATGGACATTGTACTCAATAATGGATCTTATAAAGGAAGAATACAAGGACATTATGACCTCAATGTCCCTGGATGAGATACCCTTACTAATGAGGTGGACCATGTAGAAAAGTTTCCATACAACGGAGGCAATATGGTGGTCAAAAGTCAGTTTGCTATCAACCTGGGTGCCCAAGTCCCTCATAACTGACTGTGTGCTTAGGACCTTGTTATTAATGTGATAATTTGTGGGGATGTCACTCTCCCCATAGGGGATTATGATGCATTTTTTGGCATTCAGTTTGAGCCCATGTTTCTGGCACCAGTCATTTGTTTGGGTGAGACCATCTTGGATGATGCCCACATTACAAAGGTAATTGATGACAGCACCCAGCTTGCAGCTATCTGCAACCTTGGTCAGCCATAGCTCACTGGTTTTGGCCTGCACCTCAGAAAAGTATATCCCAAAAAACAAAGGCCCCAAGACTGATCCCTGGGGTATACCACTCATTACGGGTCTACTGCTTGAGGTGGCTTCCCCTATTTTCACTAGATGGGTTCTACCAGTGAGCCAGTTTGCTGCCCATATGGTAACATATGGATTGATGCTTAGTTGAGAGAGTTTATCTATTGTACCCGAGTGTGGAATAGTATTGAAGGCTTTGGGCATGTCAAGGTAGGCAGTGTGCATCGTCTTCCCATCATCCATGGCTTTGGTGACTGTCTCAAAGAAATGGACCAAATTTAGCATGCATGACCTCCCCTTGACAAAACCAAATTGTGTGGGATCGAGTGTTTGGAGGTTGCCAATGTCCTTGTTAATGAGGTCCATGATAATCTGTTCCATGGCCTTGCAGATTAGGCTAGTTAGACTGATGAGTCTATAATTTCCTGGATCGATGGATGCTCCACCTTTGTGCAAAGGGATGACAGTGGCTGTTCTCCACTTGACTCGGATGAAGCCGGTACTCAGACTTTGGTTGAATAAGGCACCTAATGGTGCTGCAAGTTCCTGCCTGAGTTCATGTAAGATGCAGCCTGGAATGTTATTTAGTCCCATGGAGGCTGTATTTTGTGCATTTGAGAGGGCAGTAATGACTTGCTCCATAGAGATAAGAGGGGGTGGTCAGGTGCTGAGCATGTCCTGATTTACTGATGCATGGACAGGGGGTAGAATTTTCACTGAACTTTTCTGCCAGCAGGTTGACTATATCTACGGCATTTGTGTATGTGGTGTCCTTGACCACAAATTCTGAGCAGATATGAGTACTTCCTTTGGGACTGTGGACATATGTGAAGAAGGCCTTATTATTGTCTTTAATAGATGTGGCCAGTTTGGACTCAAAGTTTGCTTTGGAGGGTTTCACTAGTGCTCTTATTTGCTTGTTCAGACAAAGGAAAGATTGCTTCCAATTAGGCACCTGCTCCTTCTTGGTCCTGGACAGCAATTTTTTCCATTTATTATAGAGTTCATTTATTGCAGATGTCCACCAGACAGGTTTACTCCTCCTTGAGGAGGATGATTTTGTCCTGCCTGGGATTCCTGATTCCATGCAGCTATATAAATGCTTGTATAGTACTTTGTTGTAGGTATGGATATATGTGCCAGTTCTTATGGAGGGGGAGAAGGCTGTCAAGATGTTTATAACTTCCCTCAGGAGGTTGTAATCAGCTTTGGAAAAGTTTTTTGTTTGACCTAGCTGAGGGAGGGGTTGTGGGAGATGGTGAATTTGAAACTGAATGCTTTGTGGTTGGATCGTACCAGGTAGGATGACACTGTAGGGATGCTGCATGGTTACTCATGTTGATTAATACCAAGTCCAAGATACTATCACCTCTTGTGGGGATGTCGACTAGCTGGTCCCAGGCATTTCCATTAACAAAATCAAGGAATCTCTGGACATTTGTGTTCTGGCATGAGTAGTTCTTCTAATCTAATGTTGGATAGTTAAAGTCACCCAGGATCAGGGTAAAGGGTTGAATCTTGATAGATTCAAAGATGTCCAGATAGGTGGAGTGGGCATCTTGAGTCAAAGTTGAGGGCCTGTAACTAGCTATGATTTGAACAGGGGTCTTTTCAATGGTAACTGCACCTAGAGTGCCTCCTGTGTGTCATACTGTTTGACCAGCCCGGAGGTGTGTATGCCTTTAATATATATTGGAACTCCACCACCTTTGGCTTTGCTGCTCATGGTTTGGGATTTGAATGCATGATAGGATGAGTAACCTGGTATGGCTAGGGTGCTCTGTGTAGATCTGAACCAGTTTTCTGTGACTGCATAAATGTCAGCATCTTCCAGGGTTAAGAATGTTTGCAATGAGTGCAGTTTCATGTTTAGACTTCTAATGTTTAGCAACATGAACTGTGTATATCTACAGGTTCAGAATCCAAAGCCCTGCTACAATACAGAATTACACTCATAATATGTGTATATCTAGAGGTTCAGAATCTAAGACACTGCTAAGATGCAGAATTAAACACACAATATGTGTATATCTATAGGTTCAGAATCCAGGACACTGCTACAATACAGAATTAAACACATCTTATTTATTTATTTTATTCTGTTTGTCATTTGTTAACCAGGTTAATCCAACTGAGCCAGTGGCCCATTTTCAGTGGAGACCTGAGGAGAAAAGCTCCAGACAGTTATTACAAAGTTACATAAAGAAAAGCATCTGACAATAAAGTTGTATGCAAACAATACAATATTGTGCTTTACATGAGAACATTAGAAATTTACAAAAGGCCTGAGAATGAAGTTTACATAAACATTACAATAATGTGCATAACATGCAGTACAAATGTTATACATTTTTTTAATCAAGAAAAAGAGAAAGAAATGCCAATGAAATAAGACACTTGCAATAGGTGGGTGTTAAAAGTGTGAGAGGTGGAAAAGTGGGATGTACATACCTATAAGTTCAGAATCCAAAGCACTGCTAAGATACAGAATTACACAATTATATGTATGTATATAGGTTCAGAAAACAAGACTCTGCAACAATACAGAATTTAACAATTCTCAAGAAACTTGTGATATGCAACAAAATGTTGCTCTAGTAATTCATTGAAAGGTAAAAACAAAATTCCAAAGTGGTCAAAAATTCACAAACAGTGGAAGTGTTAGTGGCACTGGCTATTGCTCTGTAGTAAAGACATTTTCATTTCAGATTCGATATATCAGTAAACCTGCTTCTAACCATTAAAGCGGGGATTGCAGCTGTGTTTCCATACTGTGGAAAATATCCCTTTGGCTTATATCTGGCTAATTTATCTGTCTTTACACGCAATTGTATGGCAGCATACAATAGTCGCTTATAAGTGCATTAAAAGAGCACAGTTATTGTCTCGGGACCTACTACCATGAAGTGTGTGTCAACTTCTGAATCTCCGCCTGTGATCACAATTAGTTAAAGCCAGTGTATAGCAAACCTACACTGAAACTGCTGAATGCAGCTATGTTTACAAAGCTCTTACCTGATTTTGCTTCATTAGGCTTCTCACACCAATACAGATGCACCTCCTGTATTGGCTAAGTCATCAAGTGTATATGTGCTGTTTGATTTTTATGGCACCTGCCTAGTTCCTACCTGCATCACGTCCCTCTTTCCCCTATTCCACACCCATCCTCAGGTGTGTCTACCTTTATACAGCATCCTACAACCCCTCCTCAAATCAAACCAATAGAAGCTATCCACCTCACAGTGTCAATCTCTGAGTGATACTCTCCTTCTAAAACTTCTAATTTACTTCAACAATCAGACTTATTCAAATCACACGCTATACTCTCAACCTATAAGCACACAAAATATGGGCAAAGCTAAAAATAATGTGGGGGAGACCCAAGATAATCAATACATTTTAAACTTTGCTCTTATAAACTTATAAAGTTGCTAGAGTAGGAGGCTGTATATTAGCATGCATTTTCAGAAGGATATGACATCTGCAATTTAGATGTATGCTATTATTTATTGACTTCAGTCTTCAATGATTTGCCATAGTTGTTATGAGGAACATACCAAAAATATGAGGCAAAAATCTGGACAGCTGACAGGTATGTCATACACTAGACATAGTCTCGCTCCTAATTATGAGTCCACTAGCAGACAAATTATGTCATAAAAATGATAGTAACCTACTATACCTATCCGTAGTACTCGCACAGCAAATCTGCAGTTCCCTTTGAATTAATGCACACAACAATAACTACTGTTATCTAAACAATAAATGTCTCCTAAGCTAGTTTACTCCCAACTGTACTTTTCCTGTTCTGCCTAACATGCTGCTATCTGCCAGTCCATAAATACCTTGGTTTCCACACTTACAACTCAACCAATAATACTTTCCATAAACCAAAGGCATTCTTTAATAAGAAAATACATAGCAAACTTTCCTTTTCCCAACTAAAATACTGTCCAACAAACACACTTTCTGAAAAAAATCACCACAACCTACTTTTAAAAATATTCTCTAAACTCTATACACATTTCCCAGTCAGCACAACTCTCTTGCCAAAATGAGATGACATTGTAACTAACCCTGGACCAAATGCCTTTAATAGTAATACAAAATGCATATTCTTCTACAATAAAAATATATCTCATAAACATCAAATGCATGTCCAGTAAAGTTACTGAACTCTACTGGTCGATGCATACTCATAAACCCAATATCAGGTATGCTAACAAAAACATGGCTAGAGCCTTACATCTTAGATGAAGAAATCATCACAGCAGGCTATAATATAATTTGAGCAGATGGGCCCACAAAAAAGGAGGGTGTGTATGCTTCATATATGCTAATGATCTTAACTATGCCTCACTTCCAAATTCATTCTGCTAATCCCGAAGAAAGTCTACTGATCAACTTACCTATTAATAATCATCTACAGGTAAATATAGCTGCCATCTATATATCCACACAATCAGCCAATAATAACATCTCCATTCTAGACAATATTTTCTTATGGTGAAACAACACAATCTTATTTTAGGAGACAAAAATATAGAATCATCCAAGTAAAATGTATTCATATCTTGCACCATAAATGTCAAGCTTTTCAGCTTCATGCAACTAATAACTGATTTTACTGTACGTGACAGATAATCTGGTAAAAAGTATATTAGACTGGATACTAACTGCTGACATAACCCAAGTTAGCTATTCTGACATCCTTCCGAATCACTCAGTGATCACTGTCCAACCTTTGTTACATGAAGAAAACAAAACATTGCAAAAACTGCAGCTGGCTATGTTGTAACAAAAACTTTTCTATAGAACTATTTAATAGACTACTTCAGCCCTTGGAAGATAATACACTATGATTTTCAATTAGCAGAAATAATCCTACATAATACTTATTTGCAAAAGTGTGACCCACTACAACTTCCATGACTACAATAGCCAAATTATCACCTCTCTCCAAAATACTAGCAAATATATCCATTATACTGCCTCACAGATAACACTTATTAGAGACAACATAGCATGGGTTTCATCCTAGCTGCAGCATTAATACTGCTTTGCTGACCTTCTTGTGTAATATAACATAACACAAAAATATAGCCTAATGTTAACTTTTCTATATAATGCAAGGCAATACGAATATAATGGCTCCACACTGCCACATTGCTTCTAAACCTCTCCAAAGCCTTTACTAGAATGTCTTAACCATCTTACTTCAAATCATCTATACAACAGAGATTAGCATCAGCTCATTAATTTGTTTCATAAATTTCATCTGGTCTTATCACCACCCACATTTTCCAGTCAGTTAAATGGTACATATTTTCTCTGACTTTCTTCCTATCAATGTAGTTGTACCTCAGTGATTAATACTTCTATCTTCATTAGCATCTTTATTAATGTTATGTACATAACAATTACCAGTGCAACATTAATGCAATATGTGGATATTTCTGCTCTTGTATGCTGTACTGACTCTCAATAATCTACAACATAATATGCAGGTAAACACCTCCACCACATTAAACAGCTGTTCATTACATTCAAACTCCTTATAAATCCAAATAAATCAAAAAAATGTGTTTAATTCAGGAGGTCTTAGCAAGTCCTCCCTAAACTATACTCCACTTGACCAAGTTAGCCGCTGCAAACTCCCTGGCATAATTACTGATGACAAGTTTAACTTCAACAAACATATTGTTTTCATTACCTCAGAAACTCAAAACAATTTGGCAGGCTTCATAAATCAAAATTCAGCTTAAGTGAGTCTGCCCTTCTAAATACTGCCCCGAATCTACTACCTACTTTAATATACTTCTATGTACAGTAAAAAACAGTGATTTTCAAGAAACACTAAAAACTTTAATATAACAAAACAAAATGAAACAACCATACAACTGGTAAGCATTTTCGTTCCTAAAATAAGGAACTTCATTAGACAAAGCTGTATTCAACCAAAAAGTATTTAAATAATTTCAGATCACATGACCCTTCCTAGACTTAATGATTTAACCCTTTCCTCTTCAGAACTACCTTGCAGTGCTCCTTTTCATTCATTTCAGGGGAGCTACAACTGTTTAACTTGATCTGCCAGCAGTATTCTTTCCAATCAAGCTTGTCTTCCGCTTCTAGCCTCATTTCATAATTAAATACATGATCTATTATAGAAAACCCAAAATTTATTTTATTCATCTCCAAACTATGCTTCCGTTTTGCATGCTTAGCAAAAGCATTCTTACTTTCATTCCTTTCCACAGCCCTCAAATGCTCATAAATTCTCATACAAAATTCTCTTGATGTCCTGCCAATATAAAATGCTGAACAAAGGTTACATATGGCAACATAAACCGCAAATTTAGATTTATAATCATATTCCTGCTTTAATTTAATTTTATAATTTCTTGCTTCTGTTATTACTGCTTTCCCTTCTAAGACAAATTGATAGAATGTACAATCGCCACTCTTCAACATTACCTTATTTACTTCCTTGTGTCAATTAAAACTATTTCTATAAAATACTCTTTTATATCCCCCCCTTTGGGAGACAAAAATAGGGCAGTCTCCGATGACATATTTTAAGTCAGTAATTATTTCTCACAATTTGCTTAATAATGATTTCATCTACAAAATTCGGCAAAACACATGCCAATTCATAATCTTTTCCTTTTTTCTCACAATCAATTGATTTTTCATTAAAAATTGTTTATTCATTTCCCGTTTCTTTTTAACTTCATTCTTGATTTATTTTACTAAATCCCCTAGATACCCTCTTTCACAAAATTTTCTTTCCAATAAATCACATTCTTGATTAAAAAAATATATATCATCTGTTAGTTGACTTAATCTCATAAATTGCCCTTTCACTATATTCTTTTTAAGGCTCTTCTTATGCATGCTACTATAATGTAAATAACCATTATTTTGTAACTCCTTTTTAAAAATTCTCACTTTAACCTGTTGGCACATCTGTATTAAGTCTATGAAGTCAATACTTTATTTATTTTATAAGCAAATTTAAGATGACCAGATACATCATTTGAATATGTTAATAATTCTAATAATCTATTCATATTTCCATTCCAAAAAACAAACAAATCATCAATAAAACATTTATAAATTAATATAGCATTGAAAAATTCAGAATTATAAACATACTCTTTTTCCCAGCAAGACATAAAAATAATGGCATAACTCAGGGCCATCACTGCCAAATAGCCACACCATTTATTTGTCTATATATTTTATTACCGAATTTAAAAAAAATTGTAACTCAGAGTAACATCCAGAACCTCCGTGAGGAGCCTAATTTCTTCTTTTGTAAAAATTCCTGAGTGACACAATTCTTTATTAACCATTTCAAGCCTTTCATTGTTTGGAATGGTGGTATATAATGAAACAACATCTATTGTCACTAATATTACTGAATCATCCACTATCAAATCAGTAATAAAATTCTTAAATTCAGAAGAGTCTCTGATGTAAGAATCACTTCGACAAACTAACTTTTGTAGACATTTATCTACATAAATGGCCAGTGGTTCTGTCTAACAACCCTGATTTCCCACTATAGGTCTAAAAGTAGGCTCACTTTAATGCTTATGTACTTTGGGCAGATCAAAGAACCTCCTCGGTTTTGGTTTCCATACTATAAAAATAACAGCAATATCAGCAGTAACTAAACCTTCCAACCACCATTTTTCAATATATGAATCAATAATATTATAACATTTCACAACTTCTGCTCAAGCAATTTTTGATAAAATTTCTAATCATCTAACATATTTTTTTAACTCTCCACAATTATAATCCAAATTTTCAACAACTACAGTGTTCCCTTTATCAGCTTTTATAATATATACATTATTTTTATTTCTTAGCTCCAACAATGCTTCTTCCTGTTTGGATGTCATATAATGCCTAAAACTTTGCTTTGCATTTAATACATTTCTAACATCATTCTCGCATGTTAATAAAAATGCCTCAAGATCAGGTTTAAACATGGATTTAAAAGACTAGGTGTCCTAAAAAACAAACTTTTTCATTTTTATTACCATAAAAAAAAACATTTTAGGTTCAACTCTCTAGTATTAGTCTCTTAATGCATTTATGGTTTTAATCAAGTCCACCCTTCTAGGGGATACAAAAGTTAAACCTTTGCTGAGAACTTTTATATGTTCATTATTTAAGTGAAAATTAGACAAATTAATTTTGAAAGAATTAGAAACAGTACCTTGCACTGATGCATTACTCACTTCTTTACAAAATATTTCTTACTCTTGTTCTATGAAAAATTATTCTTGCTGCTCAAATTCTGTTGTTGAAAGTTTCTGCTTTTGTAACTTCTTCCCTCTGGCTTCTGGTACTGCCGCTGCAAAGCTTGTACTGCTACTTGTGCCCATGTTTTTTTTCCCTGTTCCTCTATCTTGGTAAACTGCTACCTTCTGAAAATCCCAGTTTGGCTGCCAGTTCCCCTTTTAGAACAAACTCAATTTGTTAGATACATCATTGTTCATTTCTTTATTGCTTGAATCCTCAGCCGGTGTACGAGAATTCAACCTTAGTCTTTTAGCAGTCCTTTCCTTTATTTCTTTATTGTTATGTTTCCATTGTTGCAGTACATTTTCATGTTTGCTTCACATATATCATCCACTTCACTCTCAACTGAATCACTGCAATGCCAAAACATCAAATTACTTCCATTCTCACAATCTGTTTTATCTCTTAAAAATTTCTTCTTCTTCCTTAACTCCTCATTCTCTAAAGAAATCTTCTCCAAGATTTTTTCCATTTTTAATCTAACGTTATTCATTGATGTAACATCTTTTAGAATATTATAAGCAACTGTAATAACATTTAAGTCCGACAAACTCTTTTTATGTTCTTCCAACAGCAGTTTTACATACTGTAAACCTATCGCTTCATTCAAAGCTTTCTATGCCTCCATCAATTCACTGGAAAGCTTCTCACCTGTTGGTGGTTTCATTATACCTGCGGGACCCTCTTTGATGAATAGCAAGCATCAAAAAACAAAATATCCCATCGTAACCTTGTTAATTTTAACAAATCCTTCTCTAACTTCATAGATTCTGCTGACAAATCAGGCTCTTGTGCTTCAGGTTGCAGTCTCTCATTAACAAAAGGGTTTTCCAGACCTTTTAAGAAAACCCTGAATAAACTGTCAACACCATCATTGGGAGCACAAATCTTTTCTTTTAAATTTATTTTAGGCTGGTCTATATCAGATATTCGAACGCTTAAAAGTTCGAATCACTAAAGAACGAACTTTAGTAATCAAACGCTTAAAAGTTTGAATATCTATAAAAAGAATATGTAAAATAAAAAGAAAAATTATAGGGTTTAAGCAGGGGGGGAAGCCCCCCTGCACCCTCCACATGGGGGGCTTGCCCCCCCACTACTTAAATGTATAGTAAAAAAACAGCGATTTTCAAGAAACACTAAAAACTTTAATATAACAAAACAAAATGAAACAACCATACAACTGGTAAGCGTTTTCGTTCCTAAAATAAGGAACTTCATTAGACCAAGCTGTATTCAACCAAAAAGTATTTAAATAATTTCAGATCACATGACCCTTCCTAGACTTAATGATTTAACCCTTTCCTCTTCAGAACTACCTTGCAGTTCTCCTTTTCATTCATTCCAGGGGAGCTACAACTGTTTAACTTGATCTGCCAACAGTATTCTTTCCAATCAAACGTGTCTTCCGCTTCTAGCCTCATTTCATAATTAAATACATGATCTATTATAGAAAACCCAAAATTTATTTTATTCATCTCCAAACTATGCTTCTGTTTTGCATAGCAAAAACAATCTTACTTTCATTCCTTTCCACAGCCCTCAAATGCTCATAAATTCTCATACAAAATTATCTTGATGTCCTGCCAATATAAAATGCTGAACAAAGGTTACATATGGCAACATAAACTGCAAATTTAGATTTATAATCATATTCCTGCCTTAATTTAATTTTATAATTTCTTGTTTCTGTTATTACTGCTTTCCCTTCTAAGACAAATTGATAGAATGTACAATTGCCACTCTTCAACATTACCTTATTTACTTCCTTCTGTCAATTAAAACTATTTCTATAAAATACTCTTTTATATTCCACCCTTTGGGAGACAAAAATAGAGCAGTCTCCGATGACACATTTTAAGTCAGTAATTATTTCTCACAATTTGCTTAACAATGATTTCATCTGCAAAATTCTGTAAAATACATGCCAATTCATAATCTTTTCCTTTTTTCTCACAATCAATTGATTTTTCATTAAAAAATGTTTATTCATTTCCCGTTTCTTTTTAACTTCATTCTTGATTTTCTTTTACTAAATCCCCTAGATACCCGCTTTCACAAAATTTTCTTTCCAATAAATCACATTCTTGATTAAAAAAATATATATCATCTGTTAGTTGACTTAATCTCATAAATTGCCCTTTCACTATATTATTTTTAAGGCTCTTGTTATGCATGCTACTATAATGTAAATAACCATTATTTTGTAACTCCTTTTTAAAAATTCTCACTTTAACCTGTTGGCACATCTATATTAAGTCTATGAAGTCAATACTTTATTTATTTATTTTATAAGCAAATTTAAGATGACCAGATACATCATTCGAATATGTTAATAATTCTAATAATCTATTCATATTTCTGTTCCATAAAACAAACAAATCATCAATAAAACATTTATAAATTAATATAGCATTGAAAAGTTCAGAATTATAAACATACACTTTTTCCCAGCAAGACATAAAAATAATGGCATAACTCGGGGTCATCACTGCCAAATAGCCACACCATTTATTTGTCTATATATTTCATTACCGAATTTAAAAAAAATTGTAACTCAGAATAACATCCAGAACCTCCGTGAGGAGCCTAATTTCTTCTTTTGTAAAAATTCCTGAGTGACACAATTCTTTATTAACCATTTCAAGCCTTTCATTGTTTGGAATGGTGGTATATAATGAAACAACATCTATTGTCACTAATATTACTGAATCATCCACTATCAAATCAGTAATAAAATTCTTAAATTCAGAAGAGTCTCTGATGTAAGAATCACTTCGACAAACTAACTTTTGTAGACATTTATCTACATAAATGGCCAGTGGTTCTGTCTTACAACCCTGATTTCCCACTATACGTCTAAAAGTAGGCTCACTTTAATGCTTATGTACTTTGGGCAAATCAAAGAACCTCCTCAGTTTTGGTTTCCATACTATAAAATAAACAGCAATATCAGCAGTAACCAAATCTTCCAACCACCATTCTTCAATACATGAATCAATACTATTATAACATTTCACAACTTCTGCTCAAGCAATTTTTGATAACATTTCTAATCATCTAACATATTTTTTAACTCTCCACAATAATAATCCATATTTTCAACAACTACAGTGTTCCCTTTATCAGCTTTTATAATATATACATTCTTTTTATTTCTTAGCTCCAACAATGCTTCTTCCTGTTTGGATGTCATATAATGCCTAAAACTTTGCTTTGCATTTAATACATTTCTAACATCATTCTCACATGTTAATAAAAATGCCTCAAGATCAGGTTTAAACATGGATTTAAAAGACTAGATGTCCTAAAAAACAAACATTTTCACTTTTATTACCATAAAAAAACATTTTAGGTTCAACTCTCTAGTATTAGTCTCTTAATGCATTTATAGTTTTAATCAAGTCTACCCTTCTAGGGGATACAAAAGTTAAACCTTTGCTGAGAACTTTTATATGTTCATTATTTAAGTGAAAATTAGACAAATAAATTTTGAAAGAATTAGAAACAGTACCTTGCACTGATGCATTACGCACTTCTTTACAAAATATTTCTTCCTCTTGTTCTATGAAAAATGATCCTTGCTCCTCAAATTCTGTTGTTGAAAGTTTCTGCTTTTGTAACTTCTTCCCTCTGGCTTCTGGTACTGCCGCTGCAAAGCTTGCACTGCTACTTGTGCCCATGTTTTGTTTTCCTGTTCCTCCATCTTGGTAAACTGCTACCTTCTGAAAAATCCCAGTTTGGCTGCCAGTTCCCCTTTAGTTTTAGAACAAACTCAATTTATTAGATACATCATTGTTCATTTCTTTATTGCTTGAAACCTCTGCCAGTCTACAAGAATTCAACCTTAGTCTTTTAGCAGTCCTTTCCTTTATTTCTTTATTGTTATGTTTCCCTTGTTGCAGTACATTTTCATATTTGCTTCACATATATCATCCACTTTACTCTCAACTGAATCACTGCAATGCCAAAACATCAAATTACTTCCATTCTCACAATCTGTTTTATCTCTTAAAAAATTTCTTCTTCTTCCTTAACTGCTCATTCTCTAAAGAAATCTTCTCCAAGATTTTTTCCATTTTTAATCTAAAGTTATTCATTGACGTAACATCTTTTAGAATATTATAAGCAACTGTAATAACATTTAAGTCCGACAAACTCTTTTTATGTTCTTCCAACTGCAGTTTCACATACTGTAAACCTATTGCTTCATTCAAAGCTTTCTATGCCTCCATCAATTCACTGGAAAGCTTCTCACCTGTTGCTGGTTTCATTATACCTGCGGGACCCTCTTTGTTGAATAGCAAGCATCAAAAAACAAAATACCCCATCGTAATCTTGTTAATTTTAACAAATCCTTCTCTAACTTCATAGATTCTGCTGACAAATCAGGCTCTTGTGCTTCAGGTTGCAGTCTCTCATTAACAAAAGGGTTTTCCAGACCTTTTAAGAAAACCCTGAATAACTGTCAACACATCATTGGGAGCACAAATCTTTTCTTTTAAATTTATTTTAGGTGGGTCTATATTAGATATTCGAACACTTAAAAGTTCGAATCACTAAAGAACGAACTTTAGTAATCGAACGCTTAAAAGTTTGAATATCTATAAAAAGAATATGTAAAATAAAAAGAAAAAGTAAAGGGTTTAAGCAAGGGGGCAAGCCCCCCTGCACCCTCCACATGGGGGGCTTGCCCCTCACTGCTTAAATATACCAACTCCAAGATTGCACTTCAGTGTGCTACAGTGTGGAAACGGAAAATTTCTCATTTCCTACACTATCGTGCGATCTTGAAGTTGGTATGTTTAAGTAGTGGGGGGGTGCAGGGGGGGGTTTGCCCCCTGCTTACACCCTTTAGTTTTTTATTTATTTATTTATTTTTTTTGTTATGTATATTTTAACATTTAAGCGTTCGATCACTAAAGTTTGTTCTTTAGTGATTCAAACTTTTAAGCGTTTGAATAGCTAATGTAGACCCTTTTAGGCAGTGTGCCTAAAGATTTCCAACAGCTCCCAACAGGCATTGCTGCAGCTTCAGTATCCAATCATAAACTTCTATTGGCTTTGGAAAAACACTTTCTCTGACCATTTCCATTATCTAATAACACATCTCCTGAAGTGTCATGTAACTTGAAGCCAGAAGGTATTCATAAAAAAACTCGAATTAGACTGAGAGCCAGAACCAGAGTTCACAAAAGCCATACTGAAAAATCCTATACAACCTTTGCGAACTGAACTAATGTAAAGTGCACAAAAATCAAAATAATAATAAAAAAACAGCGATTTTTCAAGAAAAGGGGATTCAGTAAAAGAGATTAAGAATGAAGTTAAAAAGGAAATGGAAGTGAATAAAAGTTTTTTTTTGAATGAAAAATCAATTCATTTTAAGAAAAAAGGAAAAGATTATGAATTGGTTTTACAGAATTCTGTAGATGAAGTCAATATTAAGCAAACTGTGATAAATAATTGGACATTTTTAACTAATTTTAGTGACTTAAAAGGTGTCATAGGAGACTGCCGTATTTTTTCTCCCAAAGGGAGAGAAATTTAAAAGACAATTTTTATAGAAATAGTTTTAATGAGCAAAAGAAAGTAAATATGGGAATGTTGAAGTGTGGCAATTGAACGTTTTGTCAATTTGTCTTAGAAGGCAAAGAAGTAATGATAGAAGCAAGAAATTATAAAATGGAACTAAGGCAGGAATACAATTGTAAATCTAAATGTGTGGTTTATGTTGCCCTGTGTAACCTTTGTTTTGCATTTTATACTGGCAGGACCTCAAGAGAATTGTGTAAGAGAATGTATGAGCATTTGAGGGTTGTTGAAATTAATGAAAGTAAGAATGCTTCAGCTAAGCATGCTAATCTGAAGCATAGTTTTGAGATGAATAAAATAAATTTTGGGTTTTCTATAACAGATCATGTATCTAATTATGAAATGCTGCTAGAAACAGATGACGAGCTTGATTGGAAAGAATACTGTCGGCAGACCATGTTAAACACTTGTAGTTCTGGAATGAATGAAAGAGAGAACTACAAGGTGGTACTGAAGAGGAAAGGGTTAAATCATTAAGTCTAGGAAGGGCCATGTGATGTGAAATTATTTAAATATGTTTTGGTTGAATACAGCTTGGTCTGAAGAAGTTCCATATTTTAGGAACGAAAGTGCTTACCAGTTGTATGGGCATTTCATTCTGTTTTATTATATTAAAGTTTTTAGGGTTTTTTGAAAATCGCTTTTTTTTATTATTATTTTGATTTTTGTGTGGTTTCCGTTAGTTCAGTTTGTAAAGCTTGCAGAGGATACTTCTATGTATCTTTACCAACAATCCCAAGATTCATTTATAAAAACTTGAACAAACTTATCATAAGGTAGCCAAATTTGTTGTAATATTGCCACATAAATCATACTATTGCATCGCCCTTCATAAAGTACATTAACTAGAGTTACTTCACTTTTTAAAATTACATGAACTAAAAACTATCTACAAAATTCTATACAAGTCAACCACTCCCTCATCTATATCGTCTGTAGTAAATAAATAAATATATTTCCACTAGGAATCGCAGGCCACAGTCTCTCAATCTTCTTCAAATGTAACGATCGATTCAGAGACATTCTTCCTAGTGTTTACATCTCCAAACACTGAAGCTCAGTGCCCTCACACTTTTGACATGAGTCTTAATGCTTTAATTTTCATCAAAAAGCTAAACACCCATCTTGCCTCATGCAGGATATGCTCTTGTATATGATACCTCCATCCCTTCCTGTGACTATCATCCTCCCTAATCTAAAGCTCACACCTACTAGATCCAAACTACTTGCTTATGTGTCCATATTTCTCTTATTCCACACTCACCTTACCACAACGTTATCCTGAATACTACTTTCCTTACTTCTACTCGCCCTCACCTTCCTGCATCTTCCCTTACTCC
The DNA here is from genome assembly GCF_019279795.1 of Protopterus annectens. NCBI lineage: Eukaryota > Metazoa > Chordata > Ceratodontiformes > Protopteridae > Protopterus > Protopterus annectens. The sequence goes on along the minus strand of NC_056725.1, from coordinate 1,447,999,154 downwards.
TACTTGCCCTCATTTTTTCTCATGTTCTTCTTTCCTTATACATAGTTCAGCTTTATCACACCTTATATAAAGCACACTAGTACTTTTCTAAAGTTCAGTCACCTACAAGTGCTCTGGTTGGCAGTTTACCTTCATTGGATATTGTATTAATGTGATCATCCCTAACCTAAAACATCTAACTTTTGTTTCATTATAATTTCCAGCAGCTGTTTCAGATTACAACTCACTTAATTTTGTTTTAATACTGTTATTTTACCAAGCTTATAATGCTATACCCTTTAAAAATATATTCTGTTTTCCACCTCTGTTATCAAATTATTGCCTCATTGGATTTTCTAGAACATTTGCATTACCTTTACCATGTAGAGTTTTTCTTGCATGGTATCTGATAAAGATTATCCTGGATAACAAATGTAAATTAATCAATAAATCAGTATCACTAAATAATTATTTTTCTATGTATTAGGGTGACATTAGTGATCTTTCATTTTTGTATCACAGAGTGACAACTTGCTATGTTTCTTTTATTACAACTCAAGTAGAGAATGAAACATGCATGCACATGTGTGTGTGTGTGTATGTGTGTGTGTGTGTGTGTGTGTGTGTGTGTGTGTGTGTGTGTGTGTGTGTGTGTGTGTGTGTGTTAGTGTAATTGGTAACATTGGGATTCTTTGTATAAACGAGAATATCCTATTAAATGACTTAGAATGAGTCATGTTTAATCCTGCTGTGCTTCTGCTAACAGAAGTAATATGTTCATAATCTGTGCAGGAATAATACAATAAAGTATTCATGGAATGTACATGAACTCTGCTAATTGCTGGTTTCTTATAATAATGTTCTGAGCCAAAGTGACATGTCCTTGCTGATACAATAGGAGATATGGCATTGATATATTAAATGCGCATATCCTTATGGGCATGGACAGTGATGCAGTGGAATTAAGACATTCTTAAAGGGCAGAGAGTTTTAAAAGAACTGATGATAAGGAGGAACAGGAAGGCATAATATAAAGTGAATGGCTTTCACAAAATGTCTAATGAAAGTTTTCTTTTTTTTCCTATAGTGAGTTTATGGATTCATGGGACATAATTTCTGAACAAGCTATAAGGTCAGATAGTGGTAGAATTCAATAATGCTCTGCAGTATAAGGCCAGTCGTTGAAAAGAGCAGAAAGGATTAGGCAATACAGATAAGCAGGAGTTGCAGCTTATCTAGAAGGTAGAGAAATGGGTCAAATAGGTAAGTGAGGTGACCCCAATCTGTTGTCAGAATCAATGTCTTATGTCATAGCTGGCTGGGCATGCGATAAGAGGTGTTTAAAGCTGAAGCAACAAATTAACCCTCGTCATTATTCGACATTTTAAAAATGTGAACACGCACCATAAAAATATAAGAATGTAACAGTTGTGACATTGCAAGAAGGGCAGGTTTGTGTTTGCACCCAGATACTACAAAACAGCCTCAGCAGGGAATTGCAAAAAGTGGGTGAAAATGAGCTTAAAGTTGCATGCAGTTTAAAATTCTACCCCTGGAGAACTACACTTAACAACAATGAGCAGTGTAATTAGAGATATTCTTTATAAAGTACCACAGATATTTTGTTTGATAAAAAAAGTCAGTGTTTTAATTCAATCAAAGCAAATTAACGTCTGCCTCAAACTAATATATATCATTTTGCTAAATAAAACCTCTACATTGAAATATACTTTCAAAAGGCAAAAATAAAATGCATTCCTTTTGTTTATCTGCAGCATGTGTGTGTCATCCTTCAACACATTTCCAGTGAAACATTTTCCATCACTTTACATGCAAATACAGTTTATATATATATATATATATATATATATATATATATATATATATATATATATATATATATATATATTTTTTTTTTATATAGAACTATTTTTGTATTTTATTCAGACATTGTTCAAATGAGCATGGAATTCTCTTGAAAGTAACACATTTCATTTAATATGCTGTCATTCATTTAATACGATTTCAGAAAGTACTGATGACAAAAAGAAGAAATGTCTGCATATCATAATTTAGCTTTATCTACATTTTATCAAGTTACACTGATGAAAGTTCAATCTGACAAAAACACCAGGGTAAATCTTTACCACCCTTCTGCGGGAAGCAAACCTCGCACACTCTTACTGAACTGAATATTCCAGCACATGAACACACACTCATGGAGAAAAGAGAAAGTAAATCGCTGCCAGCAGATACATTAAAATCTGCACCTGTAATTATTTCACCCAGAAAACAGCACTCAGGGATGTCAGCAATGGGTGGCTGAACCTGAGGAGATGTGACCTCACTGGCTTTACACCTGAGGTGTAAGGAAGATTATAGTCTGCTCTTTTTAAAGATATATTTTACTTATACAATTACTGACATCTATGCACTCTCAGTTTTGTACTGAGAAAATGTGAGCATCCCAGGCCAGCTAAAGAATTTGTTGATTGATTGATTGATTGATTTGTAATCCATTAAATACTTTGATCATGATCTGAAAGTGAAAAATCACCTCATTACGTGTCCATATGTAAAAACCCGGTTGTAATACGGAGGATTGTGACTGAATTTGATCATAACCAAATTATGTGTTTGAGAAATGGAAAAAAAAGCCATTTTGAGAGCACAAAAAATATTGCAATGGAATGCCTGAGTTTGCTGTAACATATGAAGAGTTTTAAGGAAGTTTAGTACTCAAAATGGAAAAAAGGGTGGCAATTAAAATATCTAACATTTTAAAGCTGTCGGCTAGCTAGTAATATACGTCTTCATATTTGGCTGCTACCTGTGTTAATGTACGAAGTATGTAAGACCTTCTGAAACTGTTAGCTGGTTCTATATGCAGTTCCATGGTAATCTCACTGTGACAATGTAAGTCAGCATTAAGTATACCAGCAAGGTTCATACACATGAATCTACTTATAATGAGGTGCAATGTTGCATTACATATGCTCTTATGGATGAACCTATATTCAACAAGGTTATTTTTCTCTTGATTTCAGTGAATAATCAGAGCGCTCAGTGTATTGCAAGGTTTGGTAATCTTAGAATAGGAACATGTGGAGATGTAGGCTATATGGAGTACAGTTATTTATACTTGGACGGTGTGCAGGAGCTTGCCTCATGCAGAAATATGTATTTAGTGTGTGAGTATAGCTTCTTATGTGTGGGGTGCCTAGGAACTGACCACTGCAAAAAAATGATGTACTTATTTAAATAATTTTAATCCTTGTTTTACAGGCATTTCACATGAATCCACAAAAGCAAATTACAAAAAAGAAGTACATGTAAAATGTCATAACTGAAGGAACTTGTATGTGTGTGTGTGTGTGTGTGTGTGTGTGTGTGTGTGTGTGTGTGTATGTGTGTGTGTGTGTGTGTGTATATATATATATATATATATATATATATATATATATATATATGTATATATAAATTAAAACAAACGTGAACTAAACCAAATAACAGACAAAAAACCACTGGCAAGTGTAAAGGACGAACAGCTCAGTCTGCCTTTTAACGTTTTTGTTCTTTTAATAAAAATGAACTTCTTCAGAAATGCACCCAACACCTTATGCATAGCTTATATACAAATTCAAAAAGGTCACATGTAATAAATAACCAATGAATACTTTGTTACAATTATCTAGTGAGATACAAATAAATAGTCAATAAATACTTTCATAATAAAATGAATACTGTAATCTAACTGTTTATATATATATAACATTTAATAAGTAATTTAAGTTTACAAGTTAAGAAATCTAAAAATGGATGCAATGTCCTAGTTAGAGAATCTCCTAAACAGATGGTATTTTCAATACTTCCTAAAGGAGTTATTTCAATCACACACCCAGTTTAGGGTAATTGCTAGTTCCAAGGCATAGGAGAAGGTAGGGAAAACAAAACATGGCACATGCTTCCAAATAGGTCCATGAAACCAGCAAGGCTCCTTTACCTGTGATGCTTGGCTCAGCAAAAAGGTATCAGAAACATTTTTATATAAAAATAATTCAAGTTGCGACTGACATCATAGGTCATAATCAATAATTTAAATCCATGTGTTGGTGCAATCAACAGAAATCAAATACATATAAAATACTTTACCCCAACAGGACTGCACAAGTTCATCTCCCAACAGACAAGCAAAATCCAAAGACTCAAGGAAAAATGCTTCCCAGCAAATAGTGGCCTTCAACACAAGTCCCAGAAGTTTGCAAAGCCATTCAAGTGGTGATAGCTGAAACTGTCAGCATGACAGCATTTTCACACTTATGAGTCATAAAACAAAATAAGAAAGAAGCAGCCAAAGTCCACAATAAATAGAAATAAACTAGTAAATGACTGGATTCTGCTGTACACCAGTGGGGATGTCGAGCAGGGTCACACTTTTCCAACAGGCACAGGGAGCAATATCTGGTTTGGATAAAAGCAGGAAAAAAGTGAGGATAATAAAACATCAAATGCTAACTTTATTATTGAACAGATTTCTTTCATTAATGAAAATGAAAAGAAAATGCTGCATTTCATTATTCCATCCCTTAAGGTTCACCTGCTATCATTGTGCAACTTCCAGCTTTCAGAAGTTGCAGCTGAAATGTTTTAGGAGTTATTTGTTTGTTCACTCATTCATTAGTTAGTTAATTGGTTAGTTAGTTTACTTGTTTGTTGATGTTTGCACTTTTGAATACTACCTCACTGAATGAGTTTATTTGGCTAATGAGAGCTCCATGTTTTTAATAGTTCAATACTTTTCATTTGCTTGTATTGAATTTCAACTGCCACCTTACTTCTCACTTATTCATCCTTTCCAAATCTTTCACTACACTCTCACTCCATCCTCCCCTGCTACACTTATTTTTATTTCAAAAGCAAAGAGGTCAATCCTGTTAGAGTCGTTCCTATTTCTTGACATTGCCTGTCTATCAATAACTATCTCTGTCCTATCATTCAGCCAAGTGACTATCAAATTTCACATTATTGGTCTTATCTTAAAACAGAAGTGTCATATAACAGAACATATCACCTAACCTAAACTTAACTCGTGTTTTCTCTCTTCATCCTGCACCTCATTTCTCTAACTTCACTTTGTCCTATGAATAATCTGTCATGTACATATGTATATAGCATGTCGCTTTAAATAATCTTTTGCACCATTATTAACTTAAACCTAAATTTGTAACAACAAATGTTTTCTGCAGTGCTGTACACCATTATCCAGCTGATTATAAACAATATTTACCACTGGGGAGGGTGCAGGGTTGTGATGTCACACAAGCATACAAACTTTATTAGTTCAGAGCATGCAAAATTCATAGAAATTCTGAATAGCATGGTGGGCACTACACCCACAATTTTAATGACATTAACTACTCTAACATAAACTAAAACAGAAATAATTGAACAATCATCACAAGGCAAGCTTCTTGGATATTTTTAACTTGCATCAGCTGACACAACTGAAACAACGGGCTCAGGATCCTACAGATGGTTCATAGGTACATCCTAAGCTATTGATCTGAGAGGGTCTTAAGAAACTTAGCCATGCATTCCCAAGGTCATTATTAGCCCTTATATTTTTCAATATGAATACGCAAAGGTGGGCCAAACAAGTATATTTTGGGAGTAAATACATGTTTAACCTACTGCATGGTGCTAACTCAAGGAGAATTTGGATTTACTCTAGCTTTCATCCAAACTACATTTGAAATGAATCAAGCAAATACTCTGCATTATGTGAAGTGGGAGACATAGGGGTGTTATCCTCTATGTTACATACCCACCCTTCCAGCATGTTTTACTAATTTGCAAAAAAAAAAAAAAAAAAAAGATTTAGCTCCCTTGAGTGGGTGATTATGACACCATTGGATTTGTGAATATGTAATAGGGTCTATTGTGGCTCTATATGTGAGGCAGAGTTCACCTGTAATTAGATTGTCAGATACCAAGACAAGAGACAAGACACTGAGACAGACTGCATAGTTTTTATGATTTTGACCTTTGACTTTCCTAGTAATTAAGCACTGTGATAACTCTAGTTGTGGCAAGTGTTTGGAAAGGTACATATTGAAAGGAATAGTATATTAAATAATTGGGCTAATGAGTGTTGAGTAGAATGGAGCAATTAAATACTTAAATCTGGATGTCATGCCATTAGATATAAGCTGTACAATGAAAAAGGACATCCTTATAATAGTGGATATGTCGTGAATGAATGACAGCTCAATAACATCATAGGTTTCCAGATCTCTAACTATGGTATCAATACTCAGAAAGGGTTGTCAATGTGGTAGTTTTGAGGGGAGTCATGATTGCCAAAGGGTATGTTTATAATTTTTTGGCAGTAAGTTTTAATTCACGGTTTTGACTTCAGCTCTTTGTTTGGGACAGACCTTCTTGGAGGATCCTGATATCATTTTTGGAGTTTACTATAGAACCAAGTTTACAATCATCTGTCAACTTGGTAAACTACAGATTCTTTACATTTGCTTTTACTACTGAGAATTAAATATCAAAGAGGAGTAGCCCAGGGACCGAACTCTGAGGCAGTCAGTTAGTAACAGGTCTTTTTGGAAGAACAGAACCTCCCACCCATGTTTCCTAGGTTCTATGTGGGAGCCAGTTTGCTATCCAATGAGTTACACAGGGGTTAACATTTAGTTGGAAGATTTATCTATGATGCCTGAGAGGAGGATGGTGTTGAATGCCTTCGGTCCAGATAGCAATGTGCACTGATTTGCCTTCATCCATTGTCTCACTGACTTTTTCAAATAAATCAGTAAGGCTAAGTAGGCAAGACCAGTTCTTGATGAATCTGAACTGGGTAGGGTTAAGAGTCTGTATGTTATCCATACCTCTATTTTTAGTTCAAAGATGATACTTTCCATAGCCTTACAGAAGAGATTAGTCAGGCTTATAGATCTATAATTACCCAAGTCTGTTGACGTTCCACTTTTGTACAAGGGAATGGCTATTGCTGTCATCCATCCATGGCAGGAAAATCAAGTAAATCCAGCTATATAAACAAGTTTGTACTACTTCTCAGATGTTTGTCAGTTTGTCTGAAGAAGTCTAACCATCGAGTTGGACGAAAAGCGTTATTTGAATCTGTTAATGTTTAACTTTATTTCAATAAAAGAGAGTGGAAAGCGGTGGCCTAAGTGAATTATTTCTCACATCTCTGGAAATCCCAGGCCAAGAAAAGTTCCATATAATATGTCTCTTTGCACATTTTATGCCCATATGACCTGCAAAAGGAATATCATGGGCTATGGCTAGAAGCTCCAGATGGTAGGTTCTGGGCACTATCAGATACTGAATTTTCCAAACCTCTAGCCTTCCTTCAATGGTCCACTTTCTATACAGTAACCCTTTGTCCCATTATACACATCCCCCCTTCCTTTGAGAATCAGGTGCCTCACTAGCTACCTCCCTCAGACCTAGTAATGTAGGGTCTGAGAGCTGAGCCTCTCTCAACTCTCTCTTTGTAACCCTTCCAACTCCCCTTCCACAGGAAGTCTGCCATCCCCTGACAGCAGTGACTCACTGTGAAGCTGGTACTACTAATCATCTCTGCCCTTGCAGTCACTCTGTCCAAGGGAACATCAGTACCCACAAGCAGTTGTGGTTCACCTTCGGTCTCACTGCTACAGGGTAGCTCCCTCCCTGAAGTAAACCACCCCACCAGCCTGGCTGCATGTGTGCGGTCTGTCTGGGTCTCCCCCAGGATACCAGACCCACATGCTTGTCTCCAAGCCTGACTGCATGTAACTGCATGCACACACAGTACTACATTATCAAATCATTTCCTATCAGGATATCTGCAGAGATATCCCCAAACACACCTACTTGCTGGCTTCCTTTTCGACCCTCCCATTCAAGGTGAACCCTAGCCAAAAGTATTTCTAATGGGGTCCCTCCTAAAGCTCTGTCTGGAGTAGACTGCCCAAGCAAGTAGTGTTCCTCTGAAACTATTGCAGGCTTCAAAATGGTTCAGTCAGAGGCTGTGTCTCTCTCTTAGCCATGGCCTCTCCCATCCACTACACAGGATATAACCTCTTGTGGTAGTTTGGTATGCTTGCTGTCTTGATACAACCTACTGTTGGCCTTTTGTCATTCCCACTTAATGGCTCTCCCACCTTTTCTTCCCCACCTTGCCTCCGTGGATATCTATATGCTACATGACCCCACTGGTTGCATTTAAAACCTTTAACCCTTGGTCCTGGATGTGTACCTGGACTAGTGGCTTCCCCTGCTACTGGTGGACTCTGTTTGGGCAGTCTTGGCTACCTGCCATGGGTTCCCTTAGATGCATGAGTAGCACTGTGTGTCCCTTTCCTGTGCAATGATGCTTTGCATGCTAGCTATTGGTCTCCCTTCTTCCCCAGCTCATCTGCAGTATTGCATTGTCTATCAGCTATCTAGATCCTCATGTTCTCAGGCAATGTGCTAAGGGCTTGTTCCCTCATCAAAAGGTCTGCCAGCCCTTCAAAAGTGGTGAACTGGCATTCAGTCACCCACCTATGAAAATAAGTGCTTAGTTCAACAACATATTCACACACACTTTCATCTGCCTTCCATCTATGCTCACGTAACATTTTTCTATAAGCTTTGGGTGTTAACTTAAAACATTCTAGCAAACAGTTCTTTACAACATTATAATTTAAACAATCAGTGTCAGATGGATTGAAAAGAACAGTTACAGCTTTACAATGGAGTAAGAGGGTCAGGAACTGTACCCAGAGCCCTTGGTCAACATTATACTGTTTACATACCTTCTCAAACATATGAATGAAACTATCAAAATTATCCTCCTCTGTAACTTGTGGAAGAAATTTACTGACCTTTGTTGCTCCTGGGGTTCAATTACTCCCATCCGCATTACCTCCATGACTCTGGTGAAGAGTCAGCATCTCCTTTTCATGTTGCCTCTGCCTCTCCTTCTCCTCAGCTTCCAAGCATTACAGTTTCTCATTTTCCTCAGCCTCAAGATGTCTAAGTCTCTCTGCTGCTTCTATTTCTAAATGCTGGGCATCTAGCTCAAGTATCTTTAAGTCCAGATGGATTTTTAAGTCCTCTGTGGAAAGGGAGAGTTGTCCATTTTCTGAGAGTTGTACATCTCCACATCCCTTCTGATTATCCTCCTGGCTATTCCGTGATGCAGTTGTGACTAAGGCTGCAATCATGCCTGTTTTAGTCAGGTTTGCATGCACCAGTCCTTTAGCCTGGCACATCTCAGCCAACTGGCTCCTTGCCTGCTTACCATACTCCTCTGCTGATATGCTTGCCTGCTTTCCCTGAATTACTAAGTTAACAAAAAAATTAATAAAACAATTGTGATATGAACTCTGAATGTTCATTGTGTGGCTGATTAAGAGTACAAACACTTTCAGTGACCACTGTACAGAGGCTACAGGAATTCAATATCCAGACCACTACAAGACAATTAATATCTTATGTGGCTATCTCATGACTATCACCCAATTAATATGTGATGTGGGTATTCCACCACTGCCAAACAATTAATATGTGACGCCCATCACCACTAGCACCAGGGAGGGATGTACACATTGGGAGGATGACAAGTACACACACACAGAAAATTACAATTTCTCTTAAGAGCACACAGAGATCACAGTTAGTCTGGGGCTGGTTTCCCCTCTTTCTCCAGATCCCTAACAAGACTCCCCACTGGCACAGCTATAGGGTTAAAATAATCTCAGCTGAGTGGCCAAGTTAAGACCCCCAGTACCCTCTCAGTCCAAGCAGTGCTTTGTGTCCCTGCCCAAGTAACTAACACACACACACACACACACACACACACACACACACACACACACACACACACACACACACACACACACACACACACACACACACACACACACACACACACACACACACCTGGGAAAGGCGGCACTGGTTTACTAGCTATGCCGCTTTCTGCCCAGATTATTAGGTAGTACCAGCTGCTACCATCCATCCTTACTTATCAGCTATTATAAGGCCCTTACAAAAGGGTGTCCAATCCTACTGTGTAATGTTACTAATAATCCAAATGGTAGTTTGACCAAGACTTTCAAGGCTATTTAGGAGTGGCCTGTACAGTATCACCAAATACATATGCAATTACTCTAAGAACTTAAATATCTCTAAACAAACAAGCCACAATTAAAAGGTTCAAATATATTTAATAATAAATAATAAAAGAACAAGACAATACTCAAACAACACAGTAATTACAGAGTTCAGAATCACAGGAAATATTTTAAAACAACATTGCAGGACATTCTTAAAGAAATACAGAAAACATCTAAACTAATCTGACTATATTTCTACTTATAATAGAGATTACTGTGCCCTGGATACTTTCTATTAGCAAGGCAGAAGTGCAGATGATGGATGTTTCCATGTCCAAAGACAAATACAAAATGCCCAGTCTCTGAGCGAGTTCCCAAATTGATATCAAGACATTACTGCTGGGTCAGCTGGATGACATCACTCTTTGTCACCTGCCTTCAGTTCCCAGGCTAACAGAAACCAACATTTCTGAGTCAAAAATACTTACCTCTCAGATGTACAGCTGCTAGGAAGTAACGGAACAATAGCAAACACTTTACATTTGAAACCTAGTAATTATTTCTGTTTCAAGGCAAAAGGAAACCCCCTAGCTCTAAACATTGTGTCTGCTTGCTGCACTGAAACTAACTTTTTATAGCACATTGTAAAGCACTTAATTTCAACTTACTTTCTTAAAGATTTGTAAGTTAACTCTGTATGTTCTAGTTTCTACCATTAAAACATACATTTGCACATGCATATAGCTTACATCCATTTCTGTTCTTTCCCAGTAGGGTACACTGTGGTTACATTCTTGAAGCTCAGTTCATAACATACAGTTCAACACACACTTCTGCACCAGTAGTTTAATATACACATAACATATAGTTCTCTTACATTTGTAAAACAATCATATGAATAACATTAATATTCACAAATGACATATGATTACTACAAAATTCCAGATAGCTGGGCTGTCAGTGTCACAATTAGTTCTCCTTGTTGTTAGGTCCAAAACAGAATGCAGAATGCTTTGTCACACCAATAAACTTCTCAAAATAATATATAAATTATTACTGCTGTGATAGCTTGCAAAATAATATAATTTCTGGTAATCTGACTTCTAGTTCTCATGTAAACCCACATTGCTAAACTGGCAGTATTTAGCATCTAACTTGTTTTCTCAGATCTTTGGCAGCTGCTGGAAGTCATAAAACAATTGCATTCCTTCATGCTTCCAAAATAGCAATGTATTTACCCCAAAGACAATACAGAAAACTTCCTAGTATGGACTTTGTGTCTCTAGCTGCATTGAAACCTGTCAGATAAACAGCTACAATAGTGCATGTACATTTCTGCTCCCTTCCAATAGGGCACACTGTGGATACATTTTAAGCACAAGCACTTTGCAAATACCTTTTCAATACAAACATCTGTACAAAGCAGTTTGATATACACATGACATGCAGTTCTAATAAATTTGTAACACAAGCATCTTGTATAGATTAGTTTGATATTCACAAATTACATATAATTATCTACAAAATTCCAGTTAGCTGTGCTGGCAGTACCTCCTGTTGTCACAGTAAGCACTTGGCTAGCTACCCTTGTGGCCATTTTAAGCTTAGTCATTTTCCCTTTTAGTGCTTAAATTAACCTATCCGATTTAGTGTTAGATTGAGATTACTCACCCCATGGCCCATTGTTATATATTACCCCCAGTGCAAATAACTAGAATTATTCCATATAAAATTTGAGGGTTCCTAGCAGAACAATGAAAAATCAAAATCTCGAACGCTCAGATGAGCGAAAACGCAGGTAATTGAAACTGATATTGTGAGATTGCAGTACAGTGAAGATCGGAAAATTTGCCCTTTCCTCACTGTAGTGTGATCTCAGAGTTGGAATATTTTTTCAGGGGGGGGGTGTGAGGGGCGCAGCCCTCCACAATAGTGATTTCTATTACCTGCGTTTTCGCTCATCTGAGCATTCGAGCTTTTGATTTTTCATCTATGTAATACAGACCCAAATATGAGGGGACCTATGCATGGGGTAAAACATTTAAGAGCTGCCTCTTTCCATTACTAGCAAAATGGCAGTTCTGGAGTAAATTATCTGTTACATATCCATAAATCCCAGTTGTGCTTGTATCTTGACAGGAAAGAACTTTGTTGTCCATAGATGTGGAGTCTGCTCTAGAGTAGTGGTATCCTCTGTGAGATATACCTGTCCCACCTTCTGTTGATGTTTCAGAAGAGATTTAGGTTGCTACAAGTATTTATGATGCCATTTAACTTACTGATCTACAGTAGCTCCATCAGTATTTGGTAGGAGTTTAACTTGTATGCTAGACACAGATCACCTCTTAGCAGTCTGTAGGACTCAGAGTATAGTGCCAGCTCTTTGTGTTAGTCCATGTAGGATATCATTTAGGCCTTGTATCCTTTTATTAAGGTATCTCTGTTAAGCAATTTGCTTCACAGACATATGCAATGTCCATGTTGATTGGGTTGCACTTGGGTGGTTTGGACTACATTCTAGAATGCAGATTACAGTAAAACATTCCTATTTACACCTCTTTGTGGTAATCCCATTGATACATGCTGCTGCCAGTGTAACAGTGTAATAGGCAAAGCAGACAACCACAATGCCTGCCTGATTATGATACCCAACAAGTCGGAAGACATGAGTAGTAGCAATGATAATAAAAAGTCACAGAAAAAAATAGCTGAGACATGAAAAGACTCATTACATTTACAGTTAGTCTTTGGAGCCACAGGTATGGAAGCTGGTCTTTTATAGGTTGAGTTTTTATATTCCTTAGTATTTGTTTTTTATGTGACAATATTAGAGAACAAAATTAGTTCTATTTGTTGGAAGTGCTGCAAAATGAAGGAAAATATATGCATAAATATTCCATCTTGATGCACCTGGAAATATACCACGAATGGTGTATTTCAAAGCAATGAAAATACTCCATTTATTCTCTGAAGCTGAGCATCTAGCAGATAAATGTGTTCATTTAAGATTAGCAATTGAGACAATTCAATAACTGTCTTCAGCATTTTTAGGTCATTTGTGGACACTTTATTATAATCAAGCATGAGGCAGGTTTCAAGTTCAGAAATTCTTCTTTTAATATAACTTGACTGGAAACCTACTGCATCCTGTTTTCTTTTCAATTTCCCTTAAGTTCATCTCCCCTTATTTTCTTTTTTTCTTTCATGATCAAAGAAAAATAAAAAGAAGTGTGAAAGCAAATCTTTAGTGTTACCTCCTTTCTGTTTATACACACTCTCTACCCTGTCTCACCAATTTGCAGATATAGTTGCCTCAGTTGCATTCTGCAGTTGTCACAGATCTTTCCAAATTCTTGCATTCCAGTTGTCATAATTTCAGACTTTAGTCAGACTGCAAATTTATTTACAGAAGCATTCATGCATCCTATCCTGTATCCTTTTACTGACTATCCCAGATGGATAGTTAGACTGGGGTGAAGGGGGCAGGCACACCAGATATTTATCAGTCTACAGTGTAATACCAGTATTTGTATTCAGAGCAGATGTGCTATAGTACTCTATGTATGTCATAAACAGCCACAGCTGCTTTATACAAAGTAACTGGATGCAAAAACAGTTAGTTAATCCTCTGGGCCAACCCATGCCAATGCCCAACATCTTCTAGGGTGGAAGTATCCATGGGCAAATTTTGAAGCTCCACAAAGAAACACCGGACAGGTGGAACAGGGTCAAAAATAAATAAGGCACAGTTTTAGTGAAAAAAACTTTATTATCGCTTTCGTCCTCAAAAAGACTTCTTCAGAACCAACATCAAATAATAATCCACTTTCTCTTAAATATATTAAAACACACCTTAATTAGTTGCTAATAAACCTGCCAATAAGGCTAATCATACAATTAACTTCTAAAAAATACATCAGTAAAAACCACATAAGCAAAATAGTAAAAATGTTACATGTATAAACAGCTACAAAAACATAAAATATATATAAAAATACTAAATAATGTTATTACACGTGCTAAGCCAACAGCACTAATATTTTTATGAACTTTTGCAAATTTTTAGTCTTCTGTTTTTTTAAAAAAAAACACGATATTGGTGAAATCAAGAGAAAGTGGGTTGTTATTTGATGTTGATTCTGAAGAAGCCTTTTCGAGGATGAAAGCAATAAGAAAGGTTTTTTTCACTAAAACTGTGCATTATTTATCTTTGACCCTGTTCCACCTGTCCAGCAGTTTTTTTGTGGATTTTTATTTGTTGGTTTGCTGCTTCATTGTCTGGAAATCTATTTTGTTGTTCAAATTTTGAAGCTACAAAATTATTGAATACAGCTGTCTGTTTAAAATCAACATGTTGAAAACAACCATTTTTGCCATCACATAGAACTGCACCCCTCTCTCTCTCTGTATATATATATATATATATATATATATATATATATATATATATATATATATATATATATATATATATATACATATGTGTGTGTATGTCATTGACAGATCTTTCATATACTGCTGAAATTCAAGCACATAACACATATATTTAAATCATCCTAGGTCTGCAAATATGTCAGCAGCAGAAGAACTGACAGCACTTACTCAGTCCGTATTCATCTTTAAAATGAGCTTCCATTCAGCTAACACCCTACACTTTGTTTTATAAATACAGCCATTTGTCTCTCCTTCTTAATGGTCAAAGGTCTAGCAGGACCATCCCACTCAATGTATAAATAAACAGATTTTAAGGGCTCTTGCTTCTGAAAGCACCACTCTATAACTCTCTCATGATTTCATACAAATTGTGGTACCCATTCATCTCAGTGGCTTTGATCCATAACCCTGCAGCTGAGAATGCAGTTATAAATTGTTTCCATGTGTCAAGCTCAGATCAAATCATAAACAGTTATTTTAAAAGGAATGGCTTATTTCTTAATTATACTACAAGCCCATAAAAGAGCAGGAAAAGATTCTATTCAGACATTAAAGTAGAATGTCACAATCTTTAAAAACTAAACTAAATATTAAAACTCCATAATTCATATTATATATAATGCAAGCTTTCACACACTAGCTGCAGCTCCCAGAAGGTATAGCTTTCAGATGTATGGCTAAAGAATGCAGACATATTAAGAAACAACACCGATGAAGTTTGCATAATTACTCACACATCATACTGCATCGTAATATAACAGTTATGTTTAAGTTACATCTTAAAAACTGCAAGGTTGTGCAGTACCGATGCATATGTGTCTTTTTATATTACTTTACTGAAAATTTATCCAGAGAATGATGAATATGAATCCATGAATAACTAAGGGTTGTCATAGCTCACTGAGTTTGAAATTTGACTTTGTTTTAGTATTCTTTGAAACCGGAACGCCAGTTCTTAAAATGTTGTATTTGAGTTCTTAGATGTACACAATCCTCCTTTCTACAAATATGTGCATGGCTTACTTGAATGTTTGCAATATGACATTTTAAACATGATTACCTGGATTTGTTACATCACATTTGCTCATCTGTACCAGACTGAATTGCATGACTATACATGCTATTACATTTCCTTGCTATGCCAATTTAACATAATCAACAAAGTCAGCTTTGTCAAATCAAATCTCACATAATCAGCCTGGTGGTCATGGTTCATGCAACCTCGAAAGATCAGATTTGCTTTTCTCTTGGTAATTCTAGCTGAATTAAGTAAGAATGTTAAACAATCAGTATCAATCCATATCCTAAAAACCTGTTTCCACTGACTGGCAGCATACAATATAAACTATGAATATTAAAGGAGAAAGATGTCTGTATTTCAACATATGTCTCATATTCTCTGGTTTGTTAATGCATCAAGTTGTATATCTTATTGACCCCAAATCTCATTTGTTGTATTTATCAGCCTGCAGAATTCCAGTTCTTGGAAATGATTTCTATGAGAACAAAATTATATATTACTAGACTAGCAAGGACTAGGGTAGGTTTTCTTTCCAAACTCCACTGTTATGGCTCTGAATTAATAGATTTATAAGACTGTCGGGCACTGGCTGAACTGCAAGATATGAAGAATTATAACTGATTCCCTGACTACAGCAAAACTATTATGTTTAAAATATGGCTGTCAAGACATATACCTTAAGTATAAAGCCTGAGTGATGAATTTCTTGGCATCCATTTCAAGAACATATACCAAAAAGTTATGATTGATACTCCAAAGTCATAAAAGTTTGAGTTTTTCTTATATTTAGGACCAAATAGCATATATAAAGACCTCAATGCACCAAGCTTGTTACAGCTAAAGTCTCATTCATGAGCCATGTTATAACAAAACATGCAGTGTTTTGATGATCCTTCGGTAATGGGAGAAAAGTAACCCTGTCATGCATTGAGTGCAGTAATTACACTCCAATATTGACAAAAAATAAACTTCTCAAGCTCTTCTGCAGCATGAGATCCAATTTTGGCAGTAATAAGACAGGTATATAACAATTATAATACCCCTGAGCACTGTTATGATCAGGTCTGACACTAGAGACTAATAATAAACAATGCCGTCTGGCAAAGAACTGCGGCTAAAAGCAAAACAATTTCTTTCCTGCCTGTTGTCCTTGTCTCTCAACTATCAAGTTTGACTCCTATTTTTGCTGTGTCCCTTGTATTTCTTTTTTTTTTTACTTGTTGGTTAATTACTGAAGTCTGCCACCAGTCAAAACTACAAAATTTAGGGTTTCATACAACTGGCCTACTTGTGCAAAACTGATATCACTGTTTTATTAAATTTTAAGTGAATTAGAGGAATATTCAAAAAAAAAAAAAGTCCCCAGTTTTCATCCTTCTTCAATGGAAATAAGGTGAAATGGGTTCACTGATTGAATCAAAGCACTCAGAATAAATACCAGGAACAGGAATCTAATAGTTTGATTGTCGACATTTCATCTGTGACTTTAACTCATGATCAAGTGAATCTTTTGAATAAAGGTTTATCCTTTGTATCCACCAAGGAAACCAATACTGTTGATGTCATTATTGATTTGAAAATGTTTGCCAGGAATCCCAGCCTTAAGTTATTATTTCTTGGTACTGAAGCTTATATCAGGAATCCATTTAAAAAACCTAACTCCTATCTGCCATGTACACATACATTGACAGAGGTTTTACTAAACTATGTAAAGATGATTTACATCAGGCCTCTGATGAATTAAACAAGGCTTCTTTTTTTAACCTGACACCAGGGGAGTATGAAGCTCTTTGATCTGTTCGTGATACACCATGTCATGAGCTATGCAACGGTGATGCGATTGTCCTTATGGATAGGCACCACTATTTGTCTAAAATGCGTGAAATGCTGGAAAATGCAGATACATAAATGCAACTTCATAAGCATCAAGTTGAAGGTATAATTAAGAAGGTGGATTTTTTATGGTTACGATTTACTCATGACTGGTCTTATTTCTATGGCTATGTATCAATATTTTTGTATTGCCAGTCCAGTTCTACCTGTTATATATGGTCTCCCCAAAGTACACAAGAATTTAAATTATCCACTGATACATCCTATTGGGTATAGTAGGGGATGGGCGACTGAGCCCATGTCTGTTTATGTTGAAAAGACAGTGTGACCTATTCTAGATGGAGTACATAGTGTCCTTAAGGACACAAAATTTTTTTTACAAGATATTTTTGCCTGGCACAAGAGACTGAAGATGTACAAGAATTATGTTTTTGTTACTCTCGACATTAATTCACTGTTTACATTGATACCCAATGAGTTGGAAGTTGAGAATGTCAGAATGTTTCTCTCGAGTTGCAATGACATTTCTACAATTAAAATTATGTTGATATGCACACTGCTTTAGATTATTTTAGCAATTAATGTTTTTATATTTGAAGAAGAGCATTTCCTTTATATGTTAGACTTGCAATCGGCACAGTATGTGCCCATTCCTAAGACAATTTGGTTTTAGCACAATGGAAACGTGATTGTATCTATTCTAATAATCCACTGTAAACACAAAAAGAAAATAAACAAACCAAACCATAGCCAGCTTAACTGTGTTTATTAGGCAAGCGCTTTCACGGGTTGTCTCTACCAGTTTCTTCCAACCAAACAGAAAGTACATACAACTACATTTATATATAGAAATTAAAAAATAAAACCACCAATATCAACTCAACTTCAATCAAAACAGCTACAGTGTAAAATGTTACAGCGTAGCTCTTCACATGTACTCTCATCTTCCTTAAAGGTGCTACTGTTTTTCTACAACTTATGTACAACTACTCCGATGAATCAATAGTCTTTCTTGATGCAAAAGTTAAGAAAGATGCTCTAGGGAACGTTAAGACTGAGATATATGGAAAATTGTGTAAGAAGAAGAATATTTTATATAAAATCAATATGTACCCTAGATATGTTGTATGCAATGTCTTGAAAGGACAGTTTTTTAGGACCTGTAGATTGCACAATGTCAGTGGCGTTTCTGCAGCCATTGAGATTATAGTAAAAGATATCATCTCTAAAGGTTATTCACAAACTGAAGTTTATAATGCTGCTGAGGAAGTATTCTCACTTAGAGACAATGAAGCGCAACCGTTTTTCATGGATCATACTGTTACTGATGATACAAGTAGTGTGTCTGCATCGGGTATACATTCCTCTCAGCCATGCATTGTTTTAACTTATTCTAGCAATGCTAGTAAGGTCTGTGAAATAGCGAAGAAAAATTGGCAAGTCCTCATTACTGATGAAAATACGAAATGAGTGCTTGGTACAACACTTAAGTTTTTGTTTTGAAATAGGCTTACCACCTGTCCAACTTTGCGAGGGACAGTCCCTCTTTGGGCAGTTGTGTCCTGACGAATATTAAAAACGGCAAATGTCCTAAGATTGTAGGACATAATTATGTCCTATATTTTATGTAATAGTTGCATAAAACAGTTATTCTGTATCTAAAATACCTAAATGTTATAAGAAACAGAATAAGCAACTAAAATGCTACAAGAATAAGCTATTATTTATGCAAAAAAGTTAAGTTCTATCCTTTGTACTGACCATGGGTATGTGTCGGCCTGTAAAATCTGAGGTTTGTCCCAAAAATGTCCCACTTGAAAAGGTGGCAACCCTTCTTCTTCCGGTTAGGGATCGCCACAGCAGACCTGTCCACTCATGATTGGCAATGGAGTTTACAGTGTTGAGTTGCCAGCCCAGTGCCCAACCTTCCACAGAAGGCACAAACACCTAGGGCCAATTTAGAGTGTCCAATCCACCTACTGCATGTCTTTGGGAGGAAACCGGATCACCCGGAGGAAACCCACGTGACCACAGGGAGGACATGCAGACTCCACACAGAAGGCACCCCAGCCAAGGATCGAACCAGAGAACCTTTTGCTGTGAGGCGACAATGCTAACCACTGCACCACCATGACTGCCAATGATATTCTGAAATAATAAATCTCAGAAGCTTGAGTTGCGTTACAGGGAGTATAAGTCCACTTTCTCTGAGTAATCAGATTGTACTTTTTAGTGTCAGTCCTGTAGTGCTTGCAAATATATTTGGACAATAAGTCAGTTCACACATCCCTTCCTTAAATTTAGTATCCACTTTAACTTTTACACAGACTGTAAAATTACCGATGTTGTTTATTTTGCTAAATGCCAACCAACTCTGTCAGTGTTTTTAGGTTGGCAAAGCCAGCTGTATGTTACGAGATAGAATTGTGCAGCATACTAGTGATATTCATAATCGCAAGTCCATAAATGCTTTAGCTAAGCATTTGGAAGTTATTACAGTTGATATAAGAGGTGGTAATATTAAGAATATTACTGAATGTGCAGAACTTAGATAGATTGTCTTGTTAAAAGCAGATCAAGCTTCTGGTTTAAATGAAAGCTCTTCTGTAAAACTGATACTACAACCATGTGATTTAGTACAATTATTTTCATTGGTTGCTGTTTTTAAGAATAACATTTTTATGAATGAGGTTTACTGATGTGAGTTTGAGTGTTTTATGATTTTATGATCGGTTCATTTTACATATGAATATCTTATTTTGATTGGTTTGTTTGTCTTTTTAAACAACACGTTTTTAGTGTGTTAATTTAAATTAATATCCATGGAAGTGCTTATCCCATGATATTTCTGGTTGCTTTTAGGATAAAGTGTTTTATACTTTCCTCTACTGTGGCCGTCAACTTGGTTTTTATTTTGTTGCTGTTTGTTTGTGTACCTTTGTTGACTTTTACCTAATAGGATATCTTTGAAAACATTCCCTGGAAATAAGGTGAGAGACATGTCTGTCTGACAGCACTTGCTAAATGTTTTACTTTGCTTTTTTTTTGTGTAAATGGTGGTACATGAAGCAGATAAAGCTCTTTGCACTACAAAGAACTATGAACAAGTCTCTGATCATAGCTATGTATTATGTGTTCCTGACATTTATGACAAAATTCAGCTGTGGAGTTCTCTCCCAAGGTGAATCTCTTGGTATCCAGGTCTCGAATACATAATAACCTGCTTATGATCATGCATAGGTATGACAAGCTTTTTGTAATGTTTTTTATATATAAACCTGTCTGTTGGAAAAGAATGTAAACTTCACAGTGCCGCAGAGATGACAGTCATCATGGAACTGCACTGAAAAGCAAGCAAACTAACATTTTTATAGCTGCAACAAACATGTAGCTGTCACACAAAGTTAGATGTGAACTAAATTGCTAATTTTCAACAGCTTTAGAACACAATACACAACCTTTGCTGGAACACAGCCTCTTCCTCTCTGTCTACTAGATCCTTTTCTCTTCTTTTATTAAATGAAGCTATCACACGGGTATAAAACTCCCATGAGTTACAAATAATTACAATTGTGTCTCTGATGACAACCCTTTCTTTTTGTTTTCAGAATAATGTTAATTTGCTACTTAAGTCAATTTCATGACATCCATTTCTTGAACAAATATCGTACACCCAGTCATAATCTTATATGTTTTTCTTGTTTTTGGAACATAATCAGAGTACACCACATGCTATATGTGTATTTTCATATTCCATGTGCTTTAATGTTATGGTATTAATAAATGAGAGTGACTGCAGCGTTTTATATGTTTCATATTGTATATTTAAAAATACAAAAACAAAGCAAACATTTTTTATGCAATATACATGGCAGACATTTCACATTCCATCTTTGTAAATATATGCTTTGAAATGTATTTTCACTGGTGAATTTCTATCAAGGTTTTAGTCATTACTTTTGGAACATGTTGTAATGTTATGAATTAACCTGGCAATTTTATCAGCAGAAGTTGTAGGCATGTTTAAAGCTAGTGGTTCAAGCTGTGTGATATATGGATGTTTAGCTGGAAAAATAAAGAATTTGAGAAACTCTCTGAAAATCAGGTCCTGGATAACACAGAAAAGTCTAACTTCAGCAATAAATCATGGAGCCCCCACCCCAAACCCTGTAGACACACACACACACACACACACACACACACACACACACACACACACACACACACACACACACACACACACACACACACACACACACACAAAATCTTTAAGCTTATATCTCTGTTTAGTCACATAGCCAGCAACATACTCATGTGGCCTTTACTTCTAAGTAAGAAAATAAATTACAAATACATTTCAGATTCTTTTTAGGTTACAAAACAATACTTACCAAGTAACTAACAAATCCGACTGTTGTTCTTTAAGAGATTAAATGTTTCAAATACCTTGATGGTATTATCAACAAGAAAATAAATGTAACAACGTTATTTATTTCTGTTATGTCAGATCCAGCACCTGAAAGATCAAATTTCTTCAACAAATGTTTTCTGTTTTCTTTCAAATTATACTGTGGAGTCAAGGTAGCTGAAGAAGTAAGTGGAAGAACGAATGCCATAGTAAAAATGCAGATCTCATCTTAAAGAAAATGGTGGCAGAAGTGTTTCTGCAGCAAAAAAGCCTTGTAGACAAATCTTTGCAATCTACTACTGAATCCCAAGGAAAGTGATTTATTTGGAAACCATTTGAAATGTTTTGACCTGCTAGAGCCCTGAATCACAGAGACTGAATTGCTGAAAAAATGGACGTTTTTTCAACCTACTCTCTTTTCTCTGATGTATAGTGATCTCAAAGTTGGCATATATAAGTATGGGGGGGGGTTGTCCCCCACATAGGAGAGTGCAGGCCTCCCCTACAAAAAGAAGTTTAAAGGAGATGAACAATTTTCAAGATTCACCCTTCTGCTGTATTTTCAGTCTTTTTTCTTTGTTCGCTTGTTGGCACTCAACATTTCGAGTGCCAACATTTCAATAGGTTGATTAATTCATCAGATTTTTTTCTGGGTTACTTTATTGAGATGTGGCTAATTTTGTTAGTTTGAAACTTTTTTTCTTGAATATATTCCTCATGTTGTTGCTTTACATACTTTCACCTCTTTGGTGCTACTTTCATTTCCTTTAATTATTTTTCAGTCTCTGCTTGTTTCATAAAAGTGTTTACTTGGTAACCATTTGAAATGTTGGGCCCTGCTAGATTAAGTCCTGAAACAAGCAGACTGAATGGCCGAAAATATGGACTTACATACACTAAGTCCATGATGTCCATTTTCTGGAATATTCCATTTTCTCTGTACAGAGATCTTGGAGTTGGTATGTATAAGACTGGGGGGAAACAATGTTCAATATTTTCTCTTTCTCTGCAGTTTCAGTCTTTCTTGGTGTGCCAGGGATGGACATTTTGAGTGCCAACATTTCAATAGGGGGTCGTTCACTCACATCGTCTTTGGAATTTCACTTGAGGGACATGGCTTGCCCTGAGCAAGATGACTTTTTAGTCTTGTTGCTTTTTTCCTCATACTACTTAATTTCTTTAAGGAATAGTAATAGTTTTAGGTTTTTGTTTATATTTATGCTTTGTTGACTGGGTTAATCCTGTAAGGCCTGTGTCCACTTTTCAAGAGAGGCCCAAAGAGGCATTCTTACTGACTTGGAGCTCTAATTATGTGCAGAGTTAGAAGAGGAATACTACATCACTCCAGCTTTTTAAAAATGCATATGCCAATGACAAAGTTGTGCCATTGTTTGAAACGGTATCAAGCTTTCAGAGGATGATGAAATGTTTCACACTGTTGCAACTTGTAATTAGAAGGCTCTCTACAGTCTCTGTCTTGCAAGAATCATTAGAAAAAGTGTAGACATATGTTGTGAAAAGGGAGAATGTGGCGAAAAATGCCAGAACAGAAAGTACAGCTGTTAAATGATAAGATATTTAACTGAAACAAATTTTCTAGGTGTTCTATATTGACTTGCCCGAAACAGTTTCAAAGGAATTTGTAAGGGACACCCTTACAGTAATTATGGGGGTAATGTAGCATATTCCATTGTCCTTTAGCAAAGAAATAGCTAGGACTCACAGAGTTCATAAGTGCATCCCTCAGGTAAAATCACTGAGGCTGTATTGGCAGTGTTATCTTCCTTTTGTAATAAAGATTAAGCTGTGCAGGAGGGTAAGAAAAGGAAACAGATTTTTTTTGCAGAATTTCGTCACATTTTAAGAAGATTACTCAGTCCACTTATATCAAAAGTGAAAATAGACAGACTTTATAAAAAAGTAATTTATTGTCCGGTGCTTAAAAGATAATATAGTGCACCTTTCAACTTTTATACTTTAACACCCCTACCGAATAATTACCTATGATATAAGCAAACATACATTTATATAGAAGAAAACAAACTATATTAACATGTTCACAGCTACAAAGATTATACATCACATATATTCTTCTACACAATTATCATCAATAAAACATTAAATAAATTGTTCAATTCCTGCCTTTCCTTAAGCCTCACTGCACCTCCAAAACATTATTTTGCATGTATTGTTTCCACAATTTCTATCTTTTTTATGTAATTTGTAATTATGTAATACCCTTTTCTAATGATGCCACTCCCAGCTCTTTTATCTCTGTTACAAAAGTGACTACTTCAGTTCGCTTAGATGTTGCCATTTTCTAACAGATTTTTTTTTTTGCTAGCCACCAAAATAATAACATGGGGTGGAATTGTTAGATTTGTGGAATTTGCAATAGCCTGGTGTTTTTTAAACCTACAGTAAGAGAAACCTCCTGTTGAACATTGTGCAAGATTGGAACATAAAATTTTAAATATGGAAATGGAATAGGAGACAAATAAAGGGAAGGGATGTGATGAGTTGTAAGAGACTCAGCACTCTGAGTGTAAGAGAACCCTGTCAGATGCAGAAGGTATGCAACATGAGTCACGCCTAGACAAGGCACGGCTTGTGATGTGATGTAGGGAGCCTGGCCTAGGTACTCTACTCCAAGAACTGATGTATGTTTATCACATGCTCAGAGCCATACTAACAGAGAGGCCATTTAAAGGATCTGTGACAGTGGCAACTAATATAACTTCTAAATGTGATCAGCTAGGAGAGAAAAAGTGAAGAAGCAATAGAGGTGTGGTCAACAAACAGACAGACTTGGACTCCTAAGATAAATAGTTATGGTCTGATAGAACCTTTCGTAGATTACACAATATTGCACATTCTGCACTGTCCTCCATTACCAGTAATCCGGAAATTGTTAAAATGTAATTGCTTATCAATGTCAAATATCAGTCATGTACTTGTGGTACAAGGGGCTGTGAAGCTTGTTTTTTTTAAATGTTGTCAATGAATTTAATAATTTTGCTTTGCAGCTACAAAATTGCAGTTGGATGTATATTAGGTGGAGGTGATGTAGGGTATGATAAGAGCTGGCATGCCTATTTTCCATAACGTGTGTTGCATGCCCCCCCGACTTACTACTTTTGTTTTGAACATAAGTGTCCTTTCACATAAAGACTATCTGTGTCTAGGTTCAACTCGTATTATGTGTTTCTGCAGATAGAACAATGACTTGTAAAAACCTTTGAGTAAATCTTGAATTTAAAACTGAAAATGGTTGCATTAGCAATAATTATTATAATGCCAAAATGCATTTTTATGCATATTCATTTGTTAAACAGAAGTTTTTTTTGTGGATAGCAAGATGGTAATAGGCAATATTTCTTTACTGATTGACGGCAGTCTATTTTTCTTGAATTTTTCTCTCACAGACATTATTCATGCCAAGGGAATTCTATAAATCTGATGGAGAAGGGGTTAAAACCTCTATAGTTCCAGAACCAGACAGATTATAAGGTGGGAAGAAACCAGTAAGGCTCATAGCCAAATACAGCAAGAAATGGATATTTGTGACTGTGTGTGTATAATGAAAGGGATATTGATTATACTTACTGTAGGTATGAAGGGAAATAGGAAAACTGATAATACTATTTTCTGATGCCTAGAAAAGACATTGTAAATATAGAAAATGTACAAATTAAAGAAAGTTATATGTATGCATCATGTAATGACTCAGCTGCTGTTAAGCTTACCATGCACATTCAAAGGGAAAGGACATTGGCAGTGGGCACAGTATGAATGGAAACATGCAGACAATTTAACTTGACTTATTAATACAGGATAATATCGAGAACAGAGACATGGTAGGAACATTGTTATGACAAAGAGTGACAGCAGCCATGGCAATCCACCTAAAAGCTGAAGAGGGCAAACCAAGACTTCTCAAGCATACGGCAGTGTCAGGTAGAGAATATAGACTGGCAGAGTTACAATAGATAGAGTGCTCAGTGCACAAGATAAAAGGGCAAAGTCTGGGCATATCAATATTTTCAAATGAGAACTAGATGCATGAACCAATACTCAGGCAGAGGAAGAATGCCTAAATAGAGGTGATTTTTGGTGGGTGCAGGATGAGAAGAATGCTAAGAATGCTAAGTACATCAGCTAGGCATTTAAGGAAAAGAAAATGTGATAAAGTGTTACAAAATAGACTGAACTAAGAACATAAAAGGTTTACCTGGCTATACACGTTAGTATTATGCAAAGCAGATAGCCCTCCCCATAAACAGGGCAATTATTGCTGAGGACAAAGATGCTGGATTCCCTATTATGGAATGACAAATAAAACAGACCATGCAGTGGGTGAAAGGGAGTAAGCCCCAGGATTATATGATTTTCCAGCTGAATGTTTAAGTGGGATGGAGGGAAAATTATAATTGCATTTAAGTACAAGCATTATCTGATGAGAATAATTATTTAGTTAATACTTTATTGCATATAAGAATCTCAGTAATTCTCAAGAGTAAGGGAGAGAACAGCCCAGTAGATTACAAACTGGTATCACTTTAAAATATGGATGTAAAAATCATTGCTAAGATTCTGCTAGGTGCTTGGACAAGATTTTGCAAAAATATATCAGAAAAGGTCAGAATAGCCTTATGAAAGGTCACGACAGACTTGACAATTAGTTGGTGTTAGCAGGTGTTATTAAGATTTATCATATAGGAACCACAGCATCTGGTGTAATGTTGTTTGATATACAAAAAATATTTGTCACTATAGAATGGAAATTCCTGTTCAGGTTCCTAAGTGCTGGGGGTATTGGCCTGTAATATCTTCAGTCAGTGAGAATTCTTTACATCAGTCCAACTTTTGATGTCCTTTTTAATGTAGTCAACACCAAAGCTGGACATATTCAGAGGAGAGCTTGGCATGGGTGTCCTCTTTCTCTGCTCTTATTTTTGATATCAATCAGAGAACTGGCTTTGCATTGTTAGTGATCTGCTGTGCATGACACAGAGCAGAAGAGGGAGGCATATCTTCTGATGTATGCAGATAACTGTCTATTAATGCAACCAAATGTGGATATCTTCTGATGTATGCAGATAACTGTCGATTACTGCAACCAAATGTCAATATCTTCTGATGTATGCAGATAACTGTCTATCAATGCAACCAAATGTCGATATCTTCTGATGTATGCAGATAACTGTCTATTAATGCAACCAAATGTCGATATCTTCTGATGTATGCAGATAACTGTCTATTAATGCAACCAAATGTCGATATCTTCTGATGTATGCAGATAACTGTCTATTAATGCAACCAAATGTGGATATCTTCTGATGTATGCAGATAACTGTCTATTAATGCAACCAAATGTCGATATCTTCTGATGTATGCAGATAACTGTCGATTAATGCAACCAAATGTCGATATCTTCTGATGTATGCAGATAACTGTCTATTAATGCAACCAAATGTCGATATCTTCTGATGTATGCAGATAACTGTCTATTAATGCAACCAAATGTCGATATCTTCTGATGTATGCAGATAACTGCCTATTAATGCAGCCAAATGTTGATATATTCTGATGTATGCAGATAACTGTCTATTAATGCAACCAAATGTGGATTTCATCTTATCTTATGGTCTTGATATTTTTCAGGGATTTCAACACACCTCTGGCCTAAAGTGTAATACAAGACATCTTTGGTGAGAGTAGGAGAAGTGAAAGGAAGTGGAAATAGAGATTCAATTTAGGAATCTAATTTCCCAATTTAAAGCTGGAGGTGGGACACACTTAAGAAGTTTTCAAAAGTAAAAATCTTACTAATTAACTGTGCCGTATTTTGACTTTGGTAATGAAAGGACAGGGTAGACTAAATATACTATTCGATAAAATAAAAGCCTGGACAATAATGGTGATGACACACATGCTTCATGCTGTATGCCATTTGCCTATTCTGTCTGACCACTTGGGTTTGCAACACATTTATGTTGTTATGGATGGATTCATTACAGGTAAGCGAAGGTATCAGGTGGTTGTTCTATTTAAAGTTAGAGGGGACAGGGGCATTATCATGTAAATAAAATGCTAAAAAGAATAGATTAGCTTCTTGGAGAAAATGAACAAGTATTGTCAAGTAAGGGGACGTACGTACAGAGAAATCAGAGACATTATCAGAAAGTGAAGGAAAAAATGGAATGAGAATGATTAGGGAAGGAGGGCTTCCACTGTTCTTCATCACATCAAGTGGGATTTGTTTGGTTTTGGCCAGTCTGCATAAATGACAATTTGTGTGGGACCAAGGAGGAGTTTGCAGTGGTATATCATGCCTCACAAATCAAAACCAGCGGGCAAGGGTAAACATTATGAATGTTAGAGCTGTGATTAGAAAAATGTAGGTATTATGCACATTATTGAATGTGAAAAAGAGCAGAGATGATGAAAATATTGTATATTAGGATGGGAATTGATGTCTGTCATGACAATATTATAGCCCTGTAATTTAAGTGCAGAGAAGATGAAAATATTGTATATTAGGATGGGAATTGATGTCTGGCATGGCAATATTATAGCCCTGTAATTTAAGTGCAGAGATGATGAAAATATTGTATATTAGGATGGGAATTGATGTCTGGCATGACAATATTATAGCCCTGTAATTTAAGTGCAGAGATGATGAAGATATTGTATATTAGGATGGGAGTTGATGTCTGGCATGACAATATTATAGCCTGTAATTTAAGTGCAGAGATGATGAAGATATTGTATATTAGGATGGGAGTTGATGTCTGGCATGACAATATTATAGCCTGTAATTTAAGTGCAGAGATGATGAAGATATTGTATATTAGGATGGGAGTTGATGTCTGGCATGACAATATTATAGCCTGTAATTTAAGTGCAGAGATGATGAAGATATTGTATATTAGGATGGGAGTTGATGTCTGGCATGACAATATTATAGCCCTGAAATTTAAGTGCAGAGATGATGAAGATATTGTATATTAGGATGGGAGTTGATGTCTGGCATGACAATATTATAGCCTGTAATTTAAGTGCAGAGATGATGAAAATATTGTATATTAGGATGGGAGTTGATGTCTGGCATGACAATATTATAGCCCTGTAATTTAAGTGCAGAGATGATGAAGATATTGTATATTAGGATGGGAGTTGATGTCTGGCATGACAATATTATAGCCCTGTAATTTAAGTGCAGAGATGATGAAGATATTGTATATTAGGATGGGAGTTGATGTCTGGCATGACAATATTATAGCCTGTAATTTAAGTGCAGATATGATGAAGATATTGTATATTAGGATGGGAGTTGATGTCTGGCATGACAATATTATAGCCCTGTAATTTAAGTGCAGAGATGATGAAGATATTGTATATTAGGATGGGAGTTGATGTCTGGCATGACAATATTATAGCCCTGTAATTTAAGTGCAGAGATGATGAAGATATTGTATATTAGGATGGGAGTTGATGTCTGGCATGACAATATTATAGCCTGTAATTTAAGTGCAGAGATGATGAAGATATTGTATATTAGGATGGGAGTTGATGTCTGGCATGACAATATTATAGCCCTGTAATTTAAGTGCAGAGATGATGAAGATATTGTATATTAGGATGGGAGTTGATGTCTGGCATGACAATATTATAGCCTGTAATTTAAGTGCAGAGATGATGAAGATATTGTATATTAGGATGGGAGTTGATGTCTGGCATGTCAATATTATAGCCCTGTAATTTAAGTGCAGAGATGATGAAGATATTGTATATTAGGATGGGAGTTGATGTCTGGCATGACAATATTATAGCCTGTAATTTAAGTGCAGAGATGATGAAGATATTGTATATTAGGATGGGAGTTGATGTCTGGCATGACAATATTATAGCCCTGTAATTTAAGTGCAGAGATGATGAAGATATTGTATATTAGGATGGGAGTTGATGTCTGGCATGTCAATATTATAGCCCTGTAATTTAAGTGCAGAGATGATGAAGATATTGTATATTAGGATGGGAGTTGATGTCTGGCATGACAATATTATAGCCTGTAATTTAAGTGCAGAGATGATGAAGATATTGTATATTAGGATGGGAGTTGATGTCTGGCATGACAATATTATAGCCCTGTAATTTAAGTGCAGAGATGATGAAGATATTGTATATTAGGATGGGAGTTGATGTCTGGCATGACAATATTATAGTCTGTAATTTAAGTGCAGAGATGATGAAGATATTGTATATTAGGATGGGAGTTGATGTCTGGTATGACAATATTATAGCCCTGTAATTTAAGTGCAGAGATGATGAAGATATTGTATATTAGGATGGGAGTTGATGTCTGGCATGACAATATTATAGCCTGTAATTTAAGTGCAGAGATGATGAAAATATTGTATATTAGGATGGGAGTTGATGTCTGGCATGACAATATTATAGCCCTGTAATTTAAGTGCAGAGATGATGAAGATATTGTATATTAGGATGGGAGTTGATGTCTGGCATGACAATATTATAGCCCTGTAATTTAAGTGCAGAGATGATGAAGATATTGTATATTAGGATGGGAGTTGATGTATGGCATGACAATATTATAGCCTGTAATTTAAGTGCAGAGATGATGAAGATATTGTATATTAGGATGGGAGTTGATGTCTGGCATGACAATATTATAGCCTGTAATTTAAGTGCAGAGATGATGAAGATATTGTATATTAGGATGGGAGTTGATGTCTGGCATGACAATATTATAGCCCTGTAATTTAAGTGCAGAGATGATGAAGATATTGTACATTAGGATGGGAGTTGATGTCTGGCATGACAATATTATAGCCTGTAATTTAAGTGCAGAGATGATTAAGATATTGTATATTAGGATGGGAGTTGATGTCTGGCCTGTAATTTAAGTGCAGAGATGATGAAGATATTGTATATTAGGATGGGAGTTGATGTCTGGCATGACAATATTATAGCCTGTAATTTAAGTGCAGAGATGATGAAGATATTGTATATTAGGATGGGAGATGATGTCTGGCATGACAATATTATAGCCCTGTAATTTAAGTGCAGAGATGATGAAGATATTGTATATTAGGATGGGAGTTGATGTCTGGCATGACAATATTATAGCCTGTAATTTAAGTGCAGCGATGATGAAGATATTATATATTAGGATGGGAGTTTATGTCTGGCATGACAATATTATAGCCTGTAATTTAAGTGCAGAGATGATGAAGATATTGTATATTAGGATGGGAGTTGATGTCTGGCATGACAATATTATAGCCTGTAATTTTCTATCAATGGGTAGTGAAGGGAATGGAGAAGGCACTGAAGGCACTGAAATATGGTCAGAGCAGGAGAGTCAGTTTAGGCTTCTACTCTCTTTCATGCTTAAGACTGTTTTGGTATGCAAAAGGGAAAAGTAATATTGGACAGAAATTTGGAAGAATGTACTCAAAATACTTAAAATTAATGCCTACAGTAAAGCTGTTCTATAGGTTTAAAGTAAGTGCGAGACAGCCAAAAGTATGAGATAAATGATATTCCTTCGACTATTATGCAATCATGACTTCATAAATTGGAGTCTCTTATTCTTAGAAATTGTCAAACCTAATTGCAACATGCATGCTATCGGAGTAGATCTGGATCACTTGTGTTATGCATCTGGAGTTTATTGCTGGGATGCCAGTGTAATAAAGCATGTGAAATTCACACTGTGAAAATTTTATGTGTCAATTTTCTGTAAAGTATTATCTATTAAGCATTTATTATAGCTGATGTATATGGAAGCATGCAAAATCGAAATAAAAATTATTCAGTCAAAAAACTTTGCAATTTCACTTGCTCTTCCAGTTGTAGTCTTTCCATAGGTTCACCATTTCATCTCATAGGTTGGCGGTAGGTTGAATCAATTATTTCGGCCTTACAACAAACTGCTTGTGTAACATCTTCCATATGACCAGTAAGTTTTAATCACAATGTTACTTCATCTTGCTCTAACACCATGCAGTGTGTAGGCTGTTTCCAGATGAACAAGACCAGCTAAGCAGGTACTATAACAAAGGCATACAGGAGTTACTTTGGATGTGCCTGTAGCATTTATTAGCGTGACAGCAGTTGCTGCAGAAGGCACCACCATGTGATATCCTACATGCAAGTTAACCTTATGGTTGCTTCTTTTAAAATGGTGTTTTCAATTTAAGGATTACACTCAACACAACATAAGTTGTCCCACTCCCTACCTATATCCAGCCTACTTACAATTATTAACACATTACCTTGTACCCCCTCACAAATGACAAAACTAACTACTTAAAATCAATGTAATTCATCACATCGTTGTCAGCTGCAGCTTATAACATTTAATCTCAAGCAGTAATTATCTAAATTTTCATAAAATGAACTATCCAGTCACCGTCTACCCATTCTCTACAGAATAGAAAACATTTTTCTGTTAAATCATAGTAACCTCCTAATCCATCCCCATCTTCCATTTATCATCATCTATCTATAAAGGTGGTCAGAGATCCAACATAAACAGCCTTCACAGTACTGCAAAATGTGCTGCAGGTTTATCACTATACCTTTGTTCTAAAAAGCTCATCTTATGATAACATAAGTTCAAAAAGATTGCCATCACTGTACTCACAATCACAATTAAGAACTGGAGTATTATTTTGTCTGGAAGCTGGATCAAGACTTCCGTCCTGAAATAGATGAGGTCACCAAATCTTTGCTTAAAATTAGCAACCCTCCCAAATTCCATGTACACCAGGGCCAGATATCCCACAGCTAGAACCCTGTTAAGAAATGAAAAGCTGGTGTGGCCCTCCTCAGTTCAAATGCCCTACCATCCTACTAAACACATTACCTAATGAATGCCATAATGGCCTCAGATGATTCCCATGTGAATGCAATCTGAGTAAACACCTAAAGATAAAGCAATAGCTTTCCTATCAAAATCTGTTACAACATTCTTGCTATTAATAG
The DNA here is from genome assembly GCF_019279795.1 of Protopterus annectens. Classification (NCBI taxonomy): domain Eukaryota; kingdom Metazoa; phylum Chordata; order Ceratodontiformes; family Protopteridae; genus Protopterus; species Protopterus annectens. The sequence continues at coordinate 1,447,966,339 of NC_056725.1, read as the reverse complement.
TTTCACTATCCACTGGTGCTCTAAAAATGTATGCACCACTAAATAGTTAAAGCACCATTAAACAATTACTTCCTAAAACACTCGTTGTTTTGAATAGTAAACAAACTCACTTAGTTCAGCAGTAAAAATGGCAATCACTTATGCTGAACCTGATTCTGAACTGGTTTATCAAAAGCAGGCCTCATAGCCTCTATCCCTGATATTAAACTTCTTACTTATTATTAAACTTCTTACTCCTAACTGGTCACTGCCCTCTTTTCAATGATTTTCCCTGGCAATTAAATTCTTGGCACAATCATCACTTACAGTGTCATCGGAAAGGAAGCATATTGGTCCCCTTTCAAAAGTTTGACTATTTAGAATGGTCACCAGTACTCTCTAAGATTGGTTGTTAGGCACTTCTTTTATTTATTTATCTATTTATTGACTGACTGATTTATTGATTGTTGACTGTTAAGCATTTCTTGAACATATCTTCTACTTCAGTAAAATATGCAGATCAGCTATTCCCTGGTTCACCTGTCAGCTTTGTTTTCCCTGTCTTCTGAGGAAAGGAATACAAACTGGATAAGTTATTACAAATAAAGATTCAGTATTATGACACTAAAGCCAGTTTACTAAAGGGGAGAACATATTTTTCTCTCTGCTGAATGTTAGCATAGACAGCATTGGTAATTTCAGAACTAATATTTAGCTATAGAGAACGATCTTACAGGCTGAATGATCAGCATTTATTATTGTCTATAACAGATAAAGAACCATTGAGTTTGGTAAATATGTTTAATCGTATAAACATTACAGACTTGAAAAGAACTCAAAAAGTAAAAAGATACTGACTCTTTATTTCTTTAGTCAAGTTTGTTTCTGAATTGTACAGTGGTGGAAGTGAATATATGTGGATGGGGTAGCCACCTAGCCGTGTGATCTTTGGCTCTAAATGATTGCAGGTGTTGAAGTGACACCATGACCTCATGTGCAAAAATAGGAGAAAAGGGTTGTGTATGGATAAATGTTTCTGTCTGTAAGAATTATTGACAGTTAATGTTCTAAAGTTGTAAATCAGCAAATATTTTAATTGTATTGTTTTCCTATAGAAATGGTGGCAGTGACAGGCTGAAAATGGTTTAGCCATTTGGAAACTGACGGTCATGGTCATTGTAGTAGTTTGATGCAAGGATAACATTCTACACTTTTACACAACATTCTTTTACAAATAATTTATGTACATCTGCTTGAACATTACTGCAATATTATTACTGCCAATTCCTTACACACATATCATTATACTACTGCAGTATTACCTTTGCATGTGCATCATTTTAATTAGTGGCTGTAGCATTCTGTAATACTCAGGCACACCACTCACTACAGCTGTAATACCAAAAACATTTATACTCTCTAATATTTCATTGTTTTCCACTATTACTGACCATCAAACAAATCATTTATTCCACAGCACTTACAACACTTCCATACATTGCATTGTGCAACAACACTGTGACAGTATACTTATCTCCATCAGATGAATCTATAAAAATTGTTAATGTCCTGATGTAATGGAACACATTTCAATCCAACCATTCAGCTCTCTTACATCTTGTCACCAAGATGACTATTACAGTACAAATGCTATATCAGTTTCTACCACTAATTTCTACAACAGCACATTTAATTGCACTATCTCTGGAAAAGTGTATATTACAAGCGTTGTGCTACTTAGTT
>NC_056725.1:1447939617-1447959617 GCF_019279795.1 Protopterus annectens | reverse complement strand
ATGACCTATAACTCTTAACCTAGTACAAGAAATCTGGACAAAGCCTAAAATAATGGGGAGACAAGGACCCAAAATAGGAACCAATTTTAAATATTACTCTTATAGACGTTGAAAGCTGCTACAATAACAGGATTTGTGTAAGCATGCATTTTTCTGAAGGATATGAAGTCTGAAACTCAAATGTCTGTCATTATTTAGTGACTTCAAACTTTGGTGATTTGCCAGAAAACCACCCATTTTATGAGGAGTAGACAGATATATATGAGGCCAACATCTTGATCCTGCAGATGCTGATTTAATAGTGCTGCGAGACCATAATTGGGAACTCGAATGAGAAATTGTGTTGGGTGTAGATGAATGCTGACATGGTCTGCCTTAAATCTGTTGTGGTTTATCACCCACCGCCTAATTACACTATTTTTTTTTTGAGAAGCACTTATAGTCTCATGTGATCTGCCTCCAAATGTCCAGACAGTACCCTGTCCTTTTCCCCTTCCAAGATTTACTCTTACTTGAGTCTGTTAAGTGCTAACTAGTGTATGAATGGAGGTGGGTGTGGATGCCTAGTAAGCAAACATACTACGCATCAGTGTTACCATGGCATTATCCCAGCTCTGTGAGACATTTCCATGTAGTTCTGGAAATCCTCATGCAGACTCAGAAGACTATGACAATTTCCAGCTGACTCTTTTTGGCAGTGCTCTGAGCTCTAATAATGTCACAGCAAATTTTCTGCTGGGAAGCCAGTGCTTTATATCCTTCCTAGGGTAGCTGTGACAAATTCCAGTGCTGGGCACCCCTTAGAAAAGGTGTCAGTGTAGACACTGCTACCTCATAATGTCCCCAATCATCTTGATGGCATTAATTTGTGTTTGAAGATACCTGTTTAGATGTGCATGTGTTTTCTCCTTGTACACACGAGTGTAATGTCTGCATGTGCTTGACTTTGAGATACACAGTGACACTTCCTGCAAACTTGCTAACATGTTGGGGGTGTGAGATCCTTCCATTATACTTGGGGACTGTGTTCCACTTTTTTCAGGCTACTTTAGAAATATAACTATGCAATTATCATAATCGTGTCCTTCTTCATCTTCAACAGCCGTCGTGCTGCTGCTATCCTCAAAGTTATTGGTATACAGGGATTGTTTTGTTTCTGCTGCTGATCCTGTAAAAATTATTTGAAAACATTACTAATAAAGAAATAGCTTACTCTACTGTGTCCTTATTAAGGTGGTATTGGGGACACTTACCATGTACACTGTCTTCATTATCATTCTGTAAAGAAGTGGAAGGTTCACCTGCTAATAATAATTGTCATGTGTTTAATGCAATAATTCCATGTCAGCATTCAATTCTTTATATAAATATATATTACTGTTTATAACCAACCTTCCCAAGCAGACGAGTGTTGCTGTTGAAGACGCTGACAGTAGCTATCCACACCACTTCTGATTATTCCAGTGCCATCATCTTCTCTGTTATAATTATCCCCATGGATGGACAGGAGATTTTCCTCATCTGGTGTTAAAGGGGTAATTGTTGTAGCCCCCACTACTGGAATTGGCAAATGTATTTTGCCTCAGTTTGCTTCTAGCATATCCTTCCATATCATTTATCCCTCTTTTTGCACTATTGTAATGTGCAGTTTCTTCCACTGACTACATTAATGTCCAGGACAATTTGATTCTGGGCTTTTGTTTGTTCAACTTGTTTAGGCCTGTCTTTACCAAAAAAAAATGTTGGAAGTTGTCCAACTCCAGTAAAGTCATCAACATTACCTTGCTCTCATCCACAACCATCTCCCCAATAATACTATCAAAAATAACTATGGAGCATGTACTGGTTGCACTCACTATAGCCAAGAACATGGACAAAAGGGATGCTGATAACATCCCATGATGCTTCCTGAATAGTCTAAAATATAACTTATCAGGGTCCCTGGAGTCATTATTTAATTATAGTCTTAAAACAGGCTTTGTGCCACATGAATGGAGTACTGTGATGGTCATCTACCTTCATAAGCAAGGAACTTCAACAGATCCTGGAAACTACAGACTAATTAGTCTGACTAGTCTTATTTGCAAAGCCATAGAAAGAATTATTATAGAAAATTATTAACAAGGACATAAGAGACCTACAGACACTGGAGCCATCCCTGTTTGGTTTTGTCAAAGATCATTCTTGCTGAATTTGGGGGACTTCTTTGAAAAGGTCACTAAGGAAATGGATGAGGGGAAAACTGTGCATACTGCCTACTTAGATCTGGCTAAGGCATTTGCTACAATACTCCACTCAGGCATTGCCAGTAAACTTATTGAACTAGGTATAAAAGCCTTTAGAACACACTGGAGAGCTTACTGGCTCACTGATAGGACCCAGGAAGTTAAACTCAGTGAGACCTCCTCCAAAAAGAGGCCGGTCAACAGTGGACTCCCCTAGGGCTCTGTGCTAGGTCCACTCCTTTTTGTAATATACTTCTCAAATGGTGCATCCATTGTCAAACTGGGAACAATCATTGAATCCCCCCAAGATGAAAATACCCCTGAGGAATGTCCAATACAGACAAAAGCTTGGTGCCAAAGCTGTGTCTGAAAAATTAATACTGAGAAATGAATTACAGTACCATTTTGGAAGTCTGCCACCCTGGGTAACTATGTCATCAACAAAACACCTTTAAAAGTTGATTCACTACTCAATGATCTTGGAACTCTTGTAAATAGTAACCCCCATAGAATTCCCTCTCTGTGGAACAGTTTCACCATTCATGTGAAGCTGAGTTCCTCCATACCTCTGCTTAAACATAACATGGACAAATGGATTGGTAATCAGAAATTCACCCCACCTGGCTCCTATGTCTATGATGGACAGAGGCAATCAGTAAATCACCCCTATAATTCATATATAAATCAAATTTGTAGGTCACATTTGTGTTGCAAGGCTAAGCTTTTAAGGGCCCTACTGGTTGTTAGCTTAGCATGCACTTATGAACCTATGAACCTATGTCCTTTTCCTGTCTTGATCCCTTGTTCTGTATAATTACTGCCCATGAAAAAAATATATGTTTCAGTCATACATAAAAAACTCCTGATGTATTCATCAGTCAAATGAGACAACAATGAAAACATGTGTGCCATCCTCATAAAAAAGGTAGGTGACACAAACCCATAATTGTATAAAATACAAAATGCAAAATCTCAGACAGCCAAGTAATATTGCACTACAGCAATGTTTGCAGTATCATAAATACAATCACAACAGTAAAACAATCAGTTTGTTAACAAAATGCATCCCAATATAAAGAAAAATGATCATTGCACGAAGGTTATTATCTACCATATAAGTGAAATGTGAATGTATTCCTTTAAAAAAAAACATGTATGTGACAAAGAATTTTTGGTTAATCCAGACTTGGTTAACTGGTTTGGATAAGGTAATGACATACCACAGAGGAAGCAGTTCTAAACCTGTGAACCACAGCCTTGCTCATACATTCTTCATTCTGGTTTTGGGGCTTCACATGATTGCAGTTTTTTGGAAGGCATGCAGTTGCATGCTGAACTGGTCAGATAAGGACATCAAGGTTATGGTCTAAATTCTTAGTGAGTCATACCTAGATAAGCTCTAGGTGTGTGTGAGATGTTCCAAATTGGAAAATATAGACATCTGACAGGAATCTCTGACAGAAATCACTCACTCTGGCCACCAGAGTCACCACAGATATGATAATCTGCAGAAGCATATGCATATATAGGGACAAGAAGGCCAGTGTTCTATAGTATTATTATTTTATTTTTGGTCATACTAAACATAGATTTGAAAAAAAAACTCTATAAGAAGGTTGCATAATTGAAGGTATTTGCTAGAAGAAATATATGTAGCTGCAAATATGTATTTGTAATGTTATTATATTAATGCAAAAGAATGCATAAACATATATGTACTCAGGACTGCATCTGTGAACAAATATATGGAATGTGATAACACAAATGACTGTATAAATACAAAGGTAACATATGTATGAGTAAAGTAATAGTCTACACATATATGTCTACCACAGACAGACATTTGCATGAATACACTTACAACTATTTTTCCATGTATATAAATATATGCATTTATATAGAAAACAATATTTATATTGCTGCATAACTTCATTTAATATAGCATTACCACAGGGCATACAAAATCACGCAGTCAGTTTTTGTAAAGAAAGGATTTGCTTTCTGTAGGCCAGAAACAATATTTATTAGTAGCTGGTTCAATTAGTACCCTGGGCCAGTGATATGAACCAGTGCCCTACTCCCTCAGCTCTTCAAAGCACTTTACTGTAGTAAGGTAATCAGTCATAAGTGACCTCCCCCACAGCAAAAACAGAAAAAATGGGTGATACTTGTACTGGCACACCAACTATGTGGCCAAATGTGGCCAAATGTAAGACAGCCCACCCCACCCCCATGCAGCCCCAGCAATTCAGGTCTTGTTTCCGTGCCTTGCCCCAACCCTCCTTTAACATATGTTATTAAAAAAATTCATTTTTCTTTTAAACTGTAGAAAACTGTTTTCTGCAAATGTAAACTATAGAAAACTGTTTTCTGCAAATGTTGTAAACAATTCCTTTTTATAACCTGCCTGCACAAAGTGCTACACAGAGTGCTATAGCATTCATGGATTAGGTTAATAACATTATTTTTAAACTATAGCAAACTGCCAGCTACAGATGTAGCAAATAGTTGCTAGAGTTTATACCCTGCCTGCAAGGAGCACTGCATTTTTGTTTACTTTTAAACTGTAGCAAACTAATTGCTGCAATACAGCAAGCAGTTGTTACAGTTTAGACCATACACGGAGCATTACAGTGCTCAGGTTTGACTGCAAATGCAATACCAGTATTTAAAAGCCAGAATTGCATTAAAGAGTTATTGGGATTGGCTGATTGCACTCCCCCAATACTTCACATCTGGTAATGTTGCCCTTCTCACCCTAACCTAGCTACACTACTGTTTAATATAGTAATTGTATAAGACAGACATTTATTCCACAATACTAACTGCATGTACAAGATGGCTGTACTCTAGTCAGAAAGGAGGGGTGGGGAGGGGGGTGAAGGTTGCAGTCTCAAATGAATAACCAGCAAATATTTTAATGAGAAATGACCAACTGTCTTACTTCTGTAGAAATTTTAAATCATCCCCTTATATGCTTAGAAAGGCAGAAAATGATCATAGCACATAATTTGTACACCTAAGGAACTGAAAACTTTCTTAAATTGCTGCTTTTTCTATATGTGTACACCTTATGTCTGAACACAATTAACAGACTGCTGTATGTAAAGCATAATATTTTAAAGCACCATTCCACCAAAGAGGCAAGCTGTTCATGCCTATAAAGTATAGCATTGCATGCATAACTTGCAATAAAGTGGTGACTGGCACAATATGTGAATTCAGATAGGAATACATATTTAAACAAATGCATAACAAGCAAATACATCATTAAATTAAATGCTTTGTATATTAGTACCGTATTTCCCTGAAAATAAGACTGGGTCTTATACTCTTTCCCCTTCCAAAATACGCATTAGGGCTTATTATCAGGGGATGCCTTATTTACCCACAGCGTCCAACAATCTACCTTTATTCATTTATTTATTCATAAACAAAATTTTACATTTATTCATGTACACAAATTGACATTTATTTTGTAAGTTTCTGTTATTGGACAACAGTTCTAACACATTAAAACAGTTGTGTGAGAATTCTACATAAGCAGTGCACCAAACATTTCAACTTCAGAATATCGGCACCTTGGCTTTCAAAGTTATTCAAATACAGTCATGTCATCTTCTTCTGGAACATTGTCATAAGTGTCCAACCCCCGAGTTTCAACCTGAATTTCCTGTGACTCCATTTCCTGTAAAACCATTGGCCCCAATCTGTCATGACTACTAATAGAGCTCTCCTTAAATGAGCACTGTTTGTCCAAGAAGCCTGCTCATAGTGCATTGGCAACACATCTATCAGTGATTTTATCCCATGACTTTTACACCCAAGTCACGATCTTTTGCAGGCTAGGCTTCACAATGTTTCCATGCTGATTTCTCTCCATTCTATTTTCAATGTAGTCATTGAGTTTCATGTGCAAATGGTCCTTGAATGGCTTGTTTATTGCAATATCAAGAGTCTGGAGATAGGCAGTCATTCCCGCAGGAATCATTATTTGATCTATTCTTCTCTGTGCAAGGAATTTCTTAATTTCTTTAGTGCGGTGAGTGCTGGCTGAATTCCAGACTAGCAGACCTCTTTTGCCACCTCACAGAACAAGTGGCAGCATTACATCGACCCACTTCTTTATAGTTGCTTGTGTGCACCAGACATTTTTGGTGTCAAGAATGTAAATGCCTGAAACACATTCAGTCTTATTTTTCTTGCCCTTGCTAATGATTAGAGGTGGGATTTTCTTTCCATCTAGATAAATTGCCAAAATACAGGTAATGTGCACTCTTGTAACCAGTGGAGGGAATGTAGATTGACAAGGCACCCTTCTGATCAATTGTTGTTTGAGATCTTTGGCCCATAAACACTGCAGTTTCATCCATAGCAATCATGTTGGAGAATTGGTATTTGGAAAAGTCAATGCCATCAACAAAGGACTTGAACGTAAGTGCACGTTTAATAACTTCAGTATCTTCCAGCTTGAACAGTGTTGTTGATCTTCTTAGAGACAGTTCATATCACAGAAGGAAGCCATCCAGCCAATGTTGTGATGCTTTGAATTCTTCTGGGGATATTTTTAACTGTGGTGACATTGCAAGGGCAAAAGCTTGGATATCAGCCGTGGAACAATCAAAACCTTTGCTCTCCTGTTAGCAATCCACTCACAGATGATGTCTTCTAGCTCAGGAAATAATGGTTGCCGACCTGATCCACACTTGCACTTCTTAGCATTTCCCTCGTTGGCCTGTTGACTGAGGTTATTGTACGCTGCACACCATTTTTGGACCATTCGGAGATCTAACTTCTTCTCTTTGCAGAAAGCCATCAGATTCTTTCCCCGGGAGTCCACCACGATTCCTTTCATGTACACGACGGAATAGCTCTTTCTTTTTGCACCCATATTGTCTAGTGGAGGGTTAATCTGAAGACTTACGAGATGGGAGTGGCAACACAAAATGGTGCTGTTTGCAAAGAGAAGGCACAACCACAACCATGCACTATCACGTGCTTTATGCACGTTGTCTGTACATTGACCAATCAAAATACGCCTGCCAGTGTTTATGGGCCAAGGATCTCAACCATCAAGTGTGAGTGCTGGTTAGGGTTACAGTAAGAATTGTGGAGGACTCCTAGGAAAAGAATCTTACAACTTTCTGCAAAGAGAAGTTGGGTGTCCAAATGGTCCGAAAATGGTGAGCAGAGTACAATAACCTCAGTCAATGGGTGTCAATAATATTATTTTATAATTCAACATGTCCGTCGTGTGTTGTTGACAAGCTTAACTGGGGCTTATTTTTGGGGTGGGGTTTATATCACAACCACCCTGGAAAACCATGCTAGGCCTTATTCTCTGGTTAAATCTTATTTACAAAGAAATATGGTATGTAACCCGGAAAAAGAGCTCTCCCACCTGGGTATAAGTGGAAGCCATGAGGGGAGTCCCTCTTGATGGAAGTCCTTAAGGGAGAGAGAGAGAGAGGTGGAAAAAGGCCAGGCTAGGAGATCTGCCTCCTGGGAGAGGGGGTCCAGACGGCAGCCGCCTCCAGGGTGGAAGTCCAGAAGGGGGATAGAGGTGGAAAGCGGCTGGGCAGGGAGTTCTCCCTTCTGTGTGGGAGGGTCCGGATCATACCACCCCAGTGGAATGGAAGTCTCCAAGGGAGCATCTGGTGGATGGGGACGTGAAAGTCCCGATGAGACCGTGCCTGACCCTTTGTGGATGAGTGGAGTTCCATGAGGGCTGCCGGGATTGGAGGGTGGTCCCCCTGAGAGGCTCAGAGGGCAAGGGGACACGGTATGGTGTGGCAGCCTGCAGGGGATCTGGGGAAGATGGGGACCATGGTGCTCTGGACCGGAAAGGAGCATGGGCTCAGAAGTCCCAATGAGGGTGGGCCTGCCCCTCAGTGGCTGAGGAGAGTTCCGCAGGGCCAGCCAGGCATGGAGGGAGGTCCCTCTGAGAGGCTATGAGGGCACGGGGACATGGCCAGGCAGCCTCAAGGAGATATGCAGATGATGGGGATCATGGGGCTCCGGACCTGAAAGGAGGGGGACGTGGAAGTCCCAATGAGAGCGTGCCTGCCCCTCAGCAGCCAGGGGGACTTCCACGATGGCAGCACGGATCAGAGGGATGTCCCCCTGAGAGGCTCCAAGGGCAAGGGGGACACAGCACAGTTTGGCAGCCTTCAGGGGATATGCGTGAGATGGGGACTGTGGTGCTCTGGACCTGAAAGTAGGGGGGACATGGAAGTCCCGATGAGAGCATGCCTGCCCCTCTGCGGCCAAGGGGTGCTCCACGAGTGTGGCCTGGATTGGAAGGAGGTCCCCCTGAGAGGCTCTGAGGGCATGGGGACACAGCATGGTTTGGCAGCCTCCAGGAGATCTGAGGAAGACGGGGACTATGGTGCTCTGGACCAGAAAGGAGAGTGGGATTGGAAGTCCTGATGAGGGCGTGCCTGCCCCTCAGTGGCTGAGGGGAGTTCTGCAGTGCCAGCCGGGATCAGAGGGAGGTCCACCTGAGAGGCTCTAAGGGCAAGGGGACATGGCATGGTTTGACAGACTTCAGGGGATATGCAGGAGACGGGGACAGTGGTGCTCTGGACCTGAAAGTAGGAGGACGTGGAAGTCCCGATGAGAGTGTCCCTGCCCCTTTGTGGCCGAGGGGTGCTCCATGAGAATGGCCTGGATCAGAAGGTGGTCCCCCTCAGATGCTCTGAGGGCATGCGGACACAGCACGGTTTGGCAGCCTTCAAGAGATCTGGGGAAGACGGGGACCATGGTGTTCTGTACCGGAAAGGAGCATGGGCTCGGAAGTCCTGATGAGGATGTGCCTGCCCCTCAGCAGCCAAGGAGAGTTACTCAGGGCCATCCCAGACTTGAGGGAGGTCCTCCCGAGGGGCTCAGAGGGCATGGGGACATGGCACGGCCAGGCAGCCTTCAGAAGATCTGGGGAAGATGGGGACCATGATGCTCTGGACTGGAAAGAAGCATGGGCTTGGAAGTCCCGATGAGGGCATGCCTGCCCCTCAGTGGCTGATGGGAGTTCAGCGGGGCTGGCAGGGACTGGAGGGATGTCCCTCTGAGAGGCTTTGAGGGCATGGGGACACAGCCTGACCAGGCAGCCTCCAGGAGATCTGGGGAAGACGGGACCATGGTGTTCTGTACTGGAAAGGAGCATGGGCTTGGAAGTCCTGATGAGGGTGTGCCTGCCCCTCTGCAGTCAAGGGGAGTTCCACAGGGCCAGCCGGGATTGGAGGGAGGTCCACCTGAGAGGCTTTGAGGGCACAGTGACATGGCCTGGCCAGGCATCCTCCAGGAGATCTGGGGAAGACTGGGAACCATGGTACTCTGGACCAGAAAGGAGAGTGGGATTGGAAGTCCCGATGAGGGTGTGCCTGCCCTTCGGCAGCCGAGGGGAGTTCTGCAGGGCTGGCCATGACCAGAAGGAGGTCCCCCTGAGAGGCTCCAAGGGCATGGGGACATGGCATGCTTTGGCAGCCTTCAGGGGATATGCAGGAGACAGAGACTGTGGTGCTCTGGACCTGAAAGGAGGGGGACATGGAAGTCCCGATGAGAGTGAGCCTGCCTCTCGGCAGCAAAAGAGAGTTCTACAAGGCCTTCCTGGATCGAAGGGAGGCTCACTTGAGAGACTCTGAAGGCATGGGGACACAGCCCGGACAGGCAGCCTCCAGGAGATCTGGGGAAGACTGGGACCATGTTGCTCTGGACTGGAAAGGAGCGTGGGCTCTGAAGTCCCGATGAGGGTTTGCCTGCCCCTCGGTGGCCGATGGGAGATCCACGGGGCTGGCTGGGACGAGAGGGAAGTCCCCCAGAGGGGCTCTGAGGGCATGGGGACACAGCCTGGTAGCCTCCAGGAGATCTGGGGAAGACGGGGACCGTGGTGTTCTGGACCGGAAAGGAGGGGGATGTGAAAGTCCCAATGAGAGCATGCCTGCCCCTTGGCAGTGAAGGGGAGCTCTGCAAGGGCAGCCTGGATTGGAGGGAGGTCCCCTGAGAGGCTCCAAGAGCATGGCGACACAGCACGGCTTGGCAGCCTGCAGGGGGACTTGGAGGTGGTGGGGTCCCTAAGGTGAGCCTTGGCTGCAGCCGGGTAAAGAGATCACTCTGCAGGGTTGAAGGGGAGGGTCACCATGACAGGCCCTTATGGAAGTCCTTTAGGGAGTTTTGTGTGGAGGCCTGCAGGCTTGGAGACCTCCTGGCCAAGAAGAGGCATCCAACCCCATTCCATTCTCAAAGGCATTCTCGAAAAATTGCAAAGTCCCCAGAGTAGCCCTGGATCAGAAAGAAGGTGGACTTGGAAGTCCGTATGAGAGCATACCTGCTCCTCCATGGCCGAGGGGATTTCCAAGGGAGAGTTCACACCCTGGAGGTTTGCTCCCTTGATCACCTGGTGGGCATGCGTGATCCGGAACAATTTGGCAGCCTCCAGTAGTTAAGGGATGACGGGGTGTCTCAGAGTCGAGTCCGGGTCTCAGCCCCAGGGGAGAATGTTCTGCCTGGTGTCTGTGTGGGGTTGAGGTGCCCTCATGGGCCTTTTAATCCTGGCTGGAAGTTCATATGAGAGTGGATCTGCTCCTCAGCAGCCGAGGGGAGTTCCTTGGGGCCATTCGCACCCTGCAGGCTTGCTCTCCTGATTGCCTGGTGGGCACACATGATCTGGCATGATTTTCCAGCCTTCAGGAGTTAAGGGATGATGGGGTGTCTGAGAGTGTGAGTCCGGGTCTCAGCCACAGGGGAGAATGTTCTTCCAGGTGTCTGTGTGGGGATGAGGTACCCTCAAAGGCCTCTTCCTCCCATCCGGAAGTCCGTATGAGTGAGGATCTGCCCCTTAGTGGCCAGGGGAGTTATATGGGGCCAGTCGCACCCTGCAGGTTTGCTCCCCTGATCGCCTGGTGGGCACGTGTGATCTGGCATGATTTGGCAGCCTCCAGGAGTTAACGGATGACGGGGTGTCTCAGAGTGTGAGTCTGATTATCAGCCCCAGGGGAGAATGTTCTGGCAGGTGTCTGCGTTGGGTCAAGGTGCCCTCATGGGCCTCTTCCTCCCAGCCGGAAGTCCGTATGAGAGCGGATCTGCCCCTCAGTGGCCGAGTGGAGTTCTGTGGGGCTGGTCACACCCTGCAGGTTTGCTCCCTTGATCGCTTGGTGGGCGCACATGATCTTGCATGATTTGGCAGCCTCCAGGAGTTAAGGGACGATGGGCCATCTCGTCATAGTGTGAGGCCGGATCCCAGCCCCAGGGAAGAATGTCCTGTCATGTGTCAGCATGGGGTTGAGGTGCCCTCATGGGCCTCTTCCTCCCAGCCAGAAGTCAGTATGAGTGTGGATCTGCCCCTTAGCAGCTGAGGGGAGTTCCATGGGGCTGATCACACCCTGCAGGTACATCCCCTGTTAGGGCTGGTGGGCACATGCTATCTGGCATGATTTGGCAGCCTTTGGGAGCTGAAGGATGATGGGGTGCCCCATCAAAATGCATGAGTGAGAGTGCCCTAGTCTGAAACCCAGCGCAGGGAGAGGGAAGATGGGGTGTCTTGTTAGAGTCCATGTCCAAGCCCTGGGTGTTGTCCTGCCATGTGTCTGTGTGGAATTGAGGTGCCCTTACCCACTGTCCATCAATCAATCGGGATGACTGACTCCCACTGGTGGAGGGCCCCCGCAGATTGGCTCTGTGGGTCATGACTTATAGGTTGAGCTTCTCCACCCTGGGAGAGAGGTGTGGGTAGGGGTGTAAAGTGCTCCATGCCTCTCAGGGCAGAGTTCTAAGTGAGATCGATGAGCCTGAGACAAGGCAAAGGAGTCCTGTGACATGGCCATCATCCCCTGGCATCCATGCGTGGCTGAAGCATGGGGGGGGCTTTCTCCCACTTTTCTCTGGCTATGAGCACTAATGCACACGGTGGTGGCCTGTGGCCATCCGGGGACACGATTGTCGGTCCACGACCAGCACCCGGGGTGCCCCACCATGGTGAGAGGGACCCCTCCTGTTGGCAGAGGTGTGGGCTGTGGCCTCTCCTCTCTGCCCACCCGCCGAGGTGCTCCTATCTGGTTGATCCTGCCGGTAGCATATGCTTGTTTTAAAGATTAAGCCATGCAAGTCTCGGTGCACATGGACACTACAATGAAACTGCAAATGGCTCATTAAATCAGTTATGGTTCCTTTAATCACTCCACTGTTACTTGGATAACTGCGGGAATTCTAGAGCTAATACATGCTGATGAGCGCTGACCTTCAGGGATGCGTGCATTTATCAGACCAAAACCAAACCAGGTCTCAGTCCGGCAGCTTTGGTGACTCTAGATAAACTCGGGCCAATTGCATGCCCTCATGACAGTGATGCGACATTCAAATGTCTGCCCTATCAACTTCCGATGGTACTATCTGTGCCTACCATGGTGACTATGGGTAACAGGGGATCAGGATTCGATTCCAGAGAGGGAGCCTGAGAAATGGCTACGACATCCAAGAAAGGCAGCAGGCACACAAATTACCCACTCCCGACTCGGGGAGGTAGTAATGAAAAATAACAATACAGGACTCTTTTGAGGCCCTGTAATTGGAATGAATGCACTTTAAATCCTTTAATGAGGATCTAGTGGAGGGCAAGTCTAGTGCCAGCAGCCGCAGTAATTCCAGCTCCAATAGTGTATATTAAAGTTGCTGCAGTTAAAAAGGTCATAGTTGGATCATGGGATCGGGCTAGCGGTCTGCTGTGAGGTGAGCTACTGCCTGTCCCAGCCCCTACCTCTTGCTGCTCCCTCGATGCTCTTAACTGAGTGTCCCGGGGGTCCGAATTGTTTACTTTGAAAAAATTAGAGTGTTCAAAGCAGGCAGGTCACCAGAATACTTCAGCTAGGAATAATGGAATAGGACTCCAATCCTATTTTTGTTGGTTTTCGGAACTGGGGCCATGATTAAGAGGGACGGCTGGGGGTATTCGTATTGTGCCACTAGAGGTGAAATTCTTGGACTGGCGCAAGATGAAAGAAAATGAAAGCATTTGCCAAGAATGTTTTCATTAATCAAGAATGAAAGTCAGAGGTTCTAAGACAATCAGATACCGTCGCAGTTCCGACCATAAACAATGCAGACTAGTTATCCACCGGCGTTATTCCCATGACCCACTGAGGAGCTTCTGGGAAACCAAAGCCTTTAGGTTCCAGGGGAGTATGGCTGCAAAGCTGAAACTTAAAGGAATTGATGGAAGGGCACCACCAGGAGTGGAGCTTGCAGCTTAATTTGACTCAACTTGGGAAACCTCACCCAGCCCAGACACGGAAAGGATTGACAGATTGATAGCTCTTTCTCGATTCTGTGGGTGGTGGTGCATGGCCGGTCTTTGTTGGTGGAGCGATTTGTCTTGTTAATTCCGATAACGAACGAGACTCCACCATGCTAACTAGTTATGCTTCCCAGTTTGGTCATCTCCAACTTCTTAGAGGGAGAAGTAGCTTTCAGCCACACGAGATTGAGCAATAACAGGTCTGTGATGCCCTTAGATGTCCAGGGCTACACGTGTGCTACACTGAATGGATCAGCATGTGTCTATCTTTGTCTGACAGGTCCGGGTAATCTGCTGAACCCTATTCATAAATGGGACTGGAGATTGCAATTATTCCCCACGAATGAGGAATTCCCAGTAAGTGCAAGTCATAAGCTTGCATTGATTAAGTCCCTGCCCTTTGCACACACTGCCCATTACTACTATTGATTGGATGGTTCTGTGAGGTCTTCGCATCGGCCCCGCTGGAGTTGGTAATGGCCCTGGTGGTGCACCAAGAAGAGGATCAAACTTGACTATCTAGAGGAAGTTAAAGTTGTAACAAGGTTTCCGTAGTTAAACCTGTGGAAGGATCATTAACGCCAAGGGTCCTGTGACGGTGCCGCCACCCTGACCCTCTATGTCTCTCTCTCTGTCTCTCTCTGACTCTTATCTCTCTGTACACCCTGGTGGAGGCCAGCGGGACTGAGTCCATGGCTCCTGGTGGGAGAGACTGAGGGGATCCTGATCACCTGGTGGGCACACATGATCTGGCACTATTAGCCAGCCTTCAGGATTTAAGGGATGATGGGATGTCTCAGAGTGTGAGTCCAGGTCTCAGCCACAGGGGAGAATGTTCTGCCAGGTGTCTGTGTGGGGTTGAGGTGCCCTCATGGGCCCCTTCCTCCCATCTGGAAGTCCATATGAGTGAGGATCTGCCCCTTAGTGGCCAGGGGAGTCATATGGGGCTAGTTGCACCCTGCAGGTTTGCTCCCCTGATCGCCTGGTGGGCACGTGTGATCCGGCATGATTTGGCAGCCTCCAGGAGTTAAGGGATGACGGGGTGTCTCAGAGTGTAAGTCTGGTTCTCAGCCCCAAGGGAGAATATTCTGCCAGGTGTCTGCGTTGGGTCAAGGTGCCGTCATGGGCCTCTTCCTCGCAGCCGGAAGTCCGTATGAGAGCAGATCTGCCCCTCAGCGGCCAAGTGGAGTTCTGTGGGACTGGTCACATCCTGCAGGATTGCTCCCCTGATCGCATGGCGGGCACGCATGATCTGGCATGATTTGGCAGCCTCCAGGAGTTAAGGGACGATGGGCCATCTTGTCAGAGTGTGAGTCTGGATCCCAGTCCAGGGAAATAATGTCCTGTCATGTGTCTGCATGGGGTCGAGGTGCCCTCATGGGCCTCTTCTTCCCAGCCGGAAGTCAGTATGAGTGCGGATCTGCCCCTCAGCAGCTGAGGGGAGTTCCATGGGGCTGATCGCAACCTGCAGGTACATCCCCTGGAAGGGCTGGTGGGCATATGTGATCTGGCATGATTTGGCAGCCTTTGGGAGCTGAAGGATGACGGCGTGTCCCATCAAAATGCATGAGTGTGAGTGCCCTTGTCTGGAACCCAGCACAGGGAGAGGGAAGATGGGGTGTCCTGTCAGAGTCCATGTCCCAGCCCTGGGTGTTGTCCTGCCAGGTGTCTGTGTGGGATTGAGGTGCCCTTACCCACTGTCCATCAATCAATCGGGATGACTGACTCTCACTGGTGGAGGGCCCCCACAGTGTGGCTCTGTGGGTCATGGCTTATGGGTTGAGCTTCTCCACCCTGGGAGAGAGGTGTGGGTAGGGGTGTGAAGTGCTCCATGCCTCTCAGGGTGGAAGTCTAAGTGAGACTGATGAGCCTGGGACAAGGCAAAGGAGTCCTGTGACATGGCCGTCATCCCCTGGCATCCATGCGTGGCTGAAGCATGGGGGGGCTTTCTCCCACTTTTCTCTGGCTATGAGCACTAATGCACACTGTGGCGGCCTGTGGCCCTCCGGGGTCATGAATGTCAGTCCACAACCAGCACCCGGGGTGCCCCCACCATGGTGAGATGGACCCCTCCTGTTGGCAGAGGTGTGGGCTCTGGCCCCTCCTCTCTGCCCACCCACCGAGGTGCTCCTATCTGGTTGATCCTGCCAGTAGCATATGCTTGTTTCAAAGATTAAGCCATGCAAGTCTCGGTGCACATGGACACTACAATGAAACTGCAAATGGCTCATTAAATCAGTTATGGTTCCTTTAATCGCTCCACTGTTACTTGGATAACTGAGGTAATTCTAGAGCTAATACATGCTGATGAGTGCTGACCTTCAGGGATGCATGCATTTATCAGACCAAAACCAATCCGGGTCTCAGTCCGGCAGCTTTGGTGACTCTAGATAAACTCGGGCCGCTTGCATGCCCTCATGGCGGTGATGTGACATTCAAATGTCTGCCCTATCAACTTCCGATGGTACTATCTGTGCCTACCATGGTGACCATGGGTAACAGGGAATCAGGGTTCAATTCCAGAGAGGGAGCCTGAGAAATGGCTACGACATCCAAAAAAGGCAGCAGGCGCGCAAATTACCCACTCTCGACTCGGGGAGGTAGTAATGAAAAATAACAATTCAGGACTCTTTCAAGGCCCTGTAATTGGAATGAATACACTTTAAATCCTTTAATGAGGATCTATTAGAGTTCAAGTCTGGTGCCAGCAGCCGCAGTAATTCCAGCTCCAATAGCGTATATTAAAGTTGCTGCAGTTAAAAAGGTCATAGTTGGATCATGGAATCGGGCTGGCGGTCCGCTACGAGGTGAGCTACTGCTTGTCCCAGCCCCTACCTCTTGGTGCTCCCTTGATGCTCTTAACTGAGTGTCCCGGGGGTCTGAAGTGTTTACTTTGAAAATATTAGAGTGTTCAAAGCAGGCAGGTCACCTGAATACTTCAGCTAGGAATAATGGAATAGGACTCCAATCCTATTTTGTTGGTTTTTGGAACTGGGGCCATGATTAAGAGGGACGGCTGGGGGCATTCATATTGTGCTGCTAGAGGTGAAATTCTTGGACTGGCACAAGACGAAAGAAAGTGAAAGCATTTGCCAAGAATGTTTTCTTTAATCAAGAACGAAAGTCAGAGGTTCGAAGACAATCAGATACCGTTGCAGTTCTGACCTTAAACAATGCCGACTAGTTATCCGCCGGCGTTATTCCCATGACCCACCGGGGAGATTCTGGGAAACCAAAGTATTTGAGTTCCAGGGGAGTATGGCTGCAAAGCTGAAACTTAAAGGAATTGATGGAAGGGCACCACCAGAAATGGAGCTTGCAGCTTAATTTGACTCAGCTTGGGAAACCTCACCCAGCCCAGACACGGAAAGCATTGACAGATTGATAGCTCTTTCTCGATTCTGTGGGTGATGGTGCATGGCCGTTCTTTGTTAGTGGATCGATTTTTCTGGTTCATTCCGATAACAAACGAGACTCTACCTTGCTAACTAGTTATGCTTCCCAGTTTGGTTATCTCCAACTTCTTAGAGGGAGAAGTAGCTTTCAGCCCCACGAGATTGAGCAATAACAAGTCTGTGATGCTCTTAGATGTCCAGGGTTGCATGTGTGCTACACTGATTGGATCAGCATGTGTCTATCTTTGGCTGACAGGTCCGGGTAATCTGCTGAACCCCATTCATAAATGGGACTGGAGATTGCAATTATTCCCCACGAACGAGGAATTCCCCAGTAAGTGCGGGCCATAAGCTTGCATTGATTAAGTCCCTGCCCTTTGCACATACTGCCCATTACTACTACTACAGATTGGATGGTTCAGTGAGGTTTTCGCATCAGCCCTGCTGGAGTTGGTCATGGCCCTGGTGGTGCACCGAGAAGACGATCAAACTTGACTATCTGGTGGAGGCCAGCGGGACTGAGCCCATAGCTCCTGGGTGGGGAGACTGAGGGGAGGGTGTGAGAGGAGGGATGGTGTCTGTTCCCCCTTGCCTCCTGATTGCGGGATGGAGGGGATCTGTCCTGTGGTGGGAGGTGTGGCTGCTCCGCTGCTGCCATTAGGGGATGGTGGTGGAGGGTGAACCTGACCCAATGGTGTGGTCCAACGCGTGTCCCAGAGGTGGCTGGCTCCCCATGTGGTAGGGGAGGAAGAGGGTGCCATCTCAGCAGGGGGGCTGTGGCCTCCCCTCTGGCTGTGTGGGGCCATCCCTGGGGGTGGCACACCGGAGACCTCTCCCCTTGATGTCAGTCGTGGATACCTGTGGAGGTTGCCCTGCTCTATGCGAGGTGTCGGTTCAAAGACCCAGAAGGTCGGTGATGTAGCCATGTGCCAACTGCTGCAGGACTCCCTGCTGTCTTGTGGTGTGGGGCCAGTAACCCCAGTCTGGGCGCCCATGACGATGCCTGTGAAACCTTGCATGCCTACCTTAAGGTGCGATGTCACATGGGCTGCGGTGCCGCAGCGAATGAGAACTGTATGACTCTGTGCAGTAGATCACTCAGCTCATGCGTCAATGAAGAACACAGCTAGCTGCGAGAGCTAATGTGAATTGCAGGACACATTGATCATTGACATTTCGAACACATCGAGTTACTCCTAGGGCTATGACTGTCTGAGGGTTGTCATGCCTTCCATTGCCCCCAGGGGTGTCTGGCCCCTATTGAGGGTGTGGCCAGGGAGTCGAGGGAGCCTGCTGCAGGCCCTCTGTCCACCCAGGGAGAGATGCAGATGGAAAAGAAGAGTCCCCTGCTGCTCCGAGATGGGACGCTCATCTGAGGATGGGAGTGAGCATGTGTACATCTGGCCTGCCCCCCTGGAGGCTGTTAGTGGTACCACCACCAGGCTGCCCTCCTGGGGTGGAGCCCGACACCCGCCTGCCTGGCTCCCAAGTGCTGGGACTGTGTCAGCTGTCCTCCTCTGCCGCCTGGAGTCCGGTTGTGGGTGCGTGGGGGCCAAGGGAGGATGGATAGTCTGTCTACACCTGAGGCCTCTGCTGTCCCCCCCCGTGACAACGCTTGGAGCATAACCTCAGATCAGACATGGCGACCCACCAAATTTAAACATATTACTAAGAGGAGGAAAAGAATTTAACCAGGATTCCCCTCAGTAACAGCGAGTGAAGAGGGAAGAGACCAGTGCCAAATCCCTGCCCGCGCGATGGGTGCAGGGAAATGTGGCGTACTGAAGTCCGTCCCCTCGGTGCCACCTAGGGGGCCCAAGACATGTAATGAAGGCTCAGCCTGCCGATGGTATGAGGCCATTGGCAGCCCCTGACACGTCGGGATCAGGTCTTCCCAGAGATGGGTTGTTTGTGAATGCAGCTCAAAGTGGGTGGTAAACTCCATCTAAGGCTAAACACTGGCATGAGACCGACAGCAGACAAGTACCGTAAGGGAAAGTTGAAAAGAACTTTGACGAGAGAGTTCAAGAGGGTGTGAAACTGTGCAGAGGTAAATGGGTGGGGTCCGCGCGGTCCACCTGGAGGATTCAACCCAGCGGCCGTGCCGGCTGACCTGTTGAGGTGGATTCCCTCCCTTCCGGGGGTGGGTGACCATCCCCGGGCACACTGGCCACTGTTGGGTGCACTTCCTCTGAGGCAGTGAGCCTTGACTGGCTCTGGGTCTGCTGGGAAGGCCACATGGAAGGTGGTTTCCCTCCCTGGAGGACAGTGTTACAGCCTACGGCATCAGCCCTTGCTGTGCCCCGCGGTCATGGGAGATGACCACCTCCGGCCCCTCCCCCACCTTCGTGGCGGGCTGGGGGCCTCCGGCTCCTGGCAGGACTGTCAACTGGACTGGACTGCCCTCAGTGTGGCCCAACCATGTCCCGCCATCAGGCCAGTGGGCTCACCTTGGGTGCCCGGGGTCCACAGTGATGTCGGTGACCCACCCATCCCTTCTTGAAACATGGACCAAGGAGTCTAACAGGTGTGAGAGGCCAAGGGTGGGCAGGAGACCCTGTGGTGCAATGAAAGTGAGGGCCGGTGTGTGCCGGCTGAAGTGGGATCACCCGCCCCATGTGGGGGGCGCACCGCCGGCCCATCTCACCCGTCCTGTCAGGGAGGTTGAGCTTGAGTGCACCTGGTGGGACCCAAAAGATGCTGAACTATGCCTGGGCAGGTCAAAGCAAGAAGTAACTCTGATGGAGGTCCGTAGCGGTCCTGACGTGCAAATCGGTCATCCGACCTGGGTATAGGGGTGAAAGTCTAATCAAACCATCTAGCAGCTGGTTCCCTCTGAAGTTTCCCTTAGGATATCTGGTACTCAGCGGATGCAGTTTTATCTGGTAAAGTGAATGATTAGAGGTCTTGGGGCCAAAATTATCTCAACCTATTCTCAAACTTTAAATGGGTTAGAAGCCCAACTCGCTGGCTTGGAGCCAGGTGTGGAATGTGAGTGCCCAGTGGGCCACTTTTGGTAAGCAGAACTGGCACTGCAGGATGAACCGAATGCCGGGTTAAGGCGCTTGATGCAGACACTCATCAGATCCCAGAAAA